>NC_053156.1:151997179-152297179 GCF_016835505.1 Polypterus senegalus | reverse complement strand
AACGGGTGTTCAACACCGTCGGCGCTTTGGCTCAACACGGCACCCAAGCCTGTGTCCGGCGTCCGTCTGGAGGATAAAAGGGAGAGAGAAGTTAGGGGAGATCAAGATAGGTGCTGAAGTCAGAGCCCTTTTTAAGTCACTGAATGCAGCCCCGCTTTATCAGACCATACCACCGTATTAGGAGCTCTTTTCTTTGTCAAATCGGTCAAGGCGCGCTCTCTCGGAGAAGCGAGGCACAAACCGGCGGTAGTACCCGGCCAAACCGAGAAAGGATTGGACTTGCCGCTTGGTTTGCGGACGGGCCAGGCCATTATGGCTTGCAACTTGGAACACTGTGGCCTCACAGTACCCGCCCACTAGGTAGCCCAAATATTTGGCTTCCCTCAATCCAAAGAAACATTTCTTGGGGTTGATTGAGCCGCCTCTCCCAGTGTCCGTAATACTGCTGTGACCTGCTGTATGTGTTCCTTCCAGGTGCTGGAATAGATGACGCGTCATCCAGATAGGCAGCACAGAGCGAGTTATGGGGCGGAGCACTTTGTCCACCAGGCGCTGAAAAGTCGCAGGCCCGTGTAACCCGAATGGAAGGACACGATACTGCCAGTGTCCGCTAGGAGTGCTAAGCGGTTTTTCCTTCGCGGACTCCGTTAAAGGAACCTGCCAGTACCCTTTGTCATGTCAAGTGTAGTCAAGAATTTGGCTGGTCCCAGTCTCGAGGAGGTCATCCACGCGAGGCATGGGATAAGCATCAATCTGGAAACTTGGTTAAGCCGGCGGAAGTCATTGCAAAACCTCCAACTGCCGTCAGGCTTAGCAATCAAGGCGATGGGACTGGACCAGGGACTACTACTTTCCTCGATTACTCCTAGTGCCAGCATTCGCGATTTCCAGTTCCACTTCTACTT
Organism: Polypterus senegalus; assembly: GCF_016835505.1. Taxonomy (NCBI): domain Eukaryota; kingdom Metazoa; phylum Chordata; class Cladistia; order Polypteriformes; family Polypteridae; genus Polypterus; species Polypterus senegalus. The sequence continues at coordinate 152,296,274 of NC_053156.1, read as the reverse complement.
TCTTTGCCTCCGGAGTCTGTAGGGTCGCTCACGGACGATCACCCCGGTCAGTCAATATGTCGCGCAATCAGAGAGGTCCGACCGGGTTTTCACTTACCACCTCTGGGACAGAGCGGATAGCTGCTTGAGCTCTTGTTTCTGCCTGGGGATAGCTGCTCGCCGAAATTAAGGGAACTTACTTCAGCGAAGAGAGCAGGGCTGTCGGAGGAGGGATCGGGACCCTCTCCTTCCACGGTTTCAGCAGGTTTACATGATATATTCGCTCAGCTGGTCGGCGATTGGGCTGTTTCACCAAATAGTCAACCAATCCCTTCCTTTCCTTAATTTCGTAGGGGCCTAGCCAATGGCGAGCAGTTTAGAGTGAGAAGTTGGTACCAATACCATGGCGCGATCCCCGGTTGGAACTCCGGAGAGTCGTGCCACGGTCATAAAGGCGGGCCTGTGCTGATTGCGCCTCCTCTATATGACTTTTAGAATCGGTCTTATTGCATCAAATCTACGCGCAATTGGGCGATATATTCCAAAATATTAGTGGAGGGCTGTGCCTCCCCTTCCCAGCCCTCTTTTAAAATATCCAATAAACCCGGGGTTGTCTTCCGTACAGTAATTCAAATGGAGAGAACCCGTAGAGGCTGAGGAACTTCCGATATGCAAAGAGGACAAGGGGAGGAGTTGGTCCCAATCCCTCCCATCCTTGCTGACTACCTTACGTAGCATTTGCTTGAGAGTTTGATTAAATCTCTCCACTAGGCCATCGGTTTGAGGATGATACACGAGGTCTTTAAATGCTTTATTTTCAGTAACTTGGCAGTCTCCTTGAGCGTTTCCGAGGTAAAAGGCGTTCCTTGGTCCGTCAGGACTTCTCTAGGAATGCCTACTGCGAAAAGACTCCTACTAGTTCCGTGCAATATTTTTGTGGTAGCCGGCAACGGAACGGCTTCAGGGAATCGGGTAGCATAATCCACGAGGGCGAGTATATATTTATATCCTCGGGCTGAGGGTTCTAGGGGTCCTACTATGTCAACCCCAATCCTATCAAAGGGAACGTCAATAAGGGGAAGGGGAACCAGAGGAGCACGGTCCCTCCTAGGAATTTGCGCAGTTGACATTCCGGACAGGAAAGCAAAAGCGGCGAACCTCCTCATTAATCCCGGCCAGAAAAAGCGGAGCTTAATTCGCTCTAATGTTTTATCGGGCGAGATGGCCTCCAAGAAGGTGGGAGTGTGCTAACTTCGCAAACCTGCGCCCGGTAGGTCCGCGGGATTAGCAACAACTTCGGACCTTCCCCTCATGTTCAGCGACCCGATACAACAAATCATTATCAACGACAAAGTGAGGTCCCTGTGGCATGGGCAAATCGTCGTTGGCGTTAACGAGAACCACTGCATTCTTTATGTGTTTCAGAGAGTCGTCATTCCACTGTTCTCTCTTGAAAGAAGCGGCGTCGCTCTAAACTGAAAGTGCAACTCAGAGAGCGGGTCGGTCTGACCTCAAGGGGCGGAGATTCCTCCCTCGCTGCGGGCGCTAGTGGATGGCGTAGTAGCCAGCGACGGTCGGGAGTGTCTTCGTCACTCTCTTGGCCTACCGCCCCACTCCCTGTCGGCTGATTACGGTGTGGAAGCAACTTGAGATGAATCGTTGTCATCTATACGAGAGGCCATAAGTTTTCGGGAATGCTTACTAAACTACGCCGTTACTATCAGACCAGTCTCGCCCGAGGATTACGGAAGCGGAGGATCGGATGCACCGCCACGGTAAGCTGTCGAAGGGTTCCTCCGAGACATACGTAACACCGGCGGTATTGTATGCGGATATCTCCGTGTATACATTTTAGACTGGTCTTCTTTTTAATCCACTGTTGCGGCAGAATAAAGCGGCGAGCAACGACAGACCGTTACTGCGGAATCGAACAGCGCTGTTATCTTATGTCCATTAATAAGAAGCTCCCCGTATGTTTATCCGCCAGGGATTGCTAAGGGCACACAAACAACCCGCCATTGTCCCCTACGGTCCGCCTTGTTCCCGACAGGTCGCAAGCCAGGCGGCCCGGCGACTTGAACAAGCTCTGGAATGCGTGGAAGGGACTGCTTTAGTGGGACATAGCTCCCGGTAGTCCACAGAGCGGCTGTTCTGCCCTCCCAGGTTTCACAGCCGGCCTCTGGGTTTGCAAGAGCTGCAGCAGCTCGTCCATAGAATGGAATTCGCCCCAGGCGGCTGGGCAAATTCCTGGGGTAGTCTTTTAGCAGCAGAAAACAGGCCACTTGCTGCACTATTTGTAAGGGGTTAACTCGAATGGCGTAGCCACTCACCCACCTGTTGCCAGAGAGCCATAGCCTGCTCTGACAGCCCTTTGCTTGGGTTAAACTCCCAGTTTATGATTTCCTTCACCTGCCGGCCTGGGGACAACCCATCGTTAACTGGGACCTTGGTCCCGATGGGCAGCTCGGCTTTCCTGCCAAGGAGAGCATACTGAGCCACTCGTGTGTGTTCCCCAGAAGCCAGCCCACGCCTGTGGGTCCCCTCTACGTTCTCCACGAGATGGGTGGTCCCCACGAGTTATGCTCATGGAGCAGAGCCTGCACCGCGTCCTTCCTGACCCTCTGGCGCACTCGCCCGAAACTTCGGCCCGGTACTCACCCACCTGGTTCCGTGATAGTTCGTGTCCCGGGTTCATCGGGGACACCATCCTGCCGACTACGCCACTGTAATAAGTGGAGACCAGAGACGTGGAAAGGTTTGGGGCAGCCACCCGTTTATTACGGTTTCCCGGCTGCAAAAGTCTTTGAGGCATTGTAACAGTTGTTTACACAACAGAGTCCAAAACAGAACTGCCTGCCTAAGCAATGGCAGTGAGCTTTATAGCACAGAGGGCGGAAATGATGTCGTCCTCTGGGCGGAACTGGAAGTGACATCATCCTTGGGGCGGAACGGAAGTGACCTCATTCTTGGGGCCGGAACCGGAAGTGATGTGTCCTTCCTGGAAATGGCGGCTCCTGGTGGGGTTTCCCGGGTAAGACCTGCAGAGAACTCAGAAAGAGCGTCAGTGCACCCCGCCCCCCCCTGGGCAGATGTATAAACAGTATTTCCTAAGCCCTTCAGCTGCTTCCCATGCACACGTGTGTGACAGTGGATTGGCGATTCTAAATTGGCCTTGGTGTGTGGGTGTGTTTGTGTGTGTCCTTCGGTGGGTTGGCACCCTGCCCAGGATTGGTTCCTGCCTTGTGCCCTGTGTTGGCTGGGTTTGGCTCTAGCAGACCCCCGTGACCCTGTATTCGGATTCAGCGGGTTAGAAAATGGATGGATGGATGGATTCACACATTATATACTTCATGTCTACAATTTGTCAATTATTACCAAAACATGAAAAACGTTTCTGTTTTAACGATGTGTTTACTGTACATACATTGCTGTGGACACGGAACACACATGAAATGCAAGTGTTCAAAATAACGATATAGTATTTATAAAAGGTGTCATTTTGCTTGACTTCTCACTCTATACAACTCTAAGCAACTAACACGCAGGTAAACAGACTTAAGCTGAGACAATTGTGTGGGGTGGGGGATGTGATAATAGGCTGCTTCCTGTTTGCTGCTTATCCACACATTTAGAAGACAAAAGAAGCTAACGGAGAGGTGCAAAGCCGTTTAAGGTGGGACGGATCTACGAGTTTTTTCGTAGGCTCTGGTAATTGTACTGTTAAATCATCTGTAGCTCGCAAACCGTTTGACCTATTGACCTGAAATTTGGTACACATATACTACGTGACGTCTACTACTATCCGCTTTCGGGGTGATGATTGACCTCCAAGGTTATTCCTCTCTTTATTTTATTGTACAATCGAATTTCAGCTGGGTGGCCGTGTGGCGCATGTGTACAGACGCTGTTCTCACCCCTACCAATTTCGCCGTTACTTCTTCATATTTTAAATCATTCTTCAGGCAGATTGAAGACTTCAGTGCCAGCTTAAGTGAAAAATTAAGGAAAATGTACTAAGTAATTGCAACGCAAACACTGACTTAATCAGTTTTAACGTGAAAAGATGCCAACGAAAGAAGAAAAGAAGCGGGCCACTAGGGTGGAGAAAAGAAGACCTGCTCAGGAAGCAGCAAGCGCATCAACCTCTGAGCAAACGAATGCTAGGCATAGAGAAAAAGAGGATGGAAACTATAAGTCAAGGGTATTTGTGCAGTGCGCCGTTACTGGTAAACTTATATTTGATTACTTCATAATCTATATATATATATATCTATAAGCCAAATACCATTGACTCACTCATCACGAAATCTCCCGAACCACGAGGACTTGGGACTTTAAATTTGGAATTTAGGTTACCCTTGGCCCATAGGTGCTCACTAATAAATGGTTTTAAAAACTTTGTGGTCCAAACGCAAAATTTCTTATTGTTTTTTGGACCCGTTTGTATGTCTGTCCGCTTTTCACAAGAGAACTACTTAACGGATTTAGATCGGGTTTTTTTCTATAATTTACTTGAACATTCCATTGATTTTGCTACTTTCTCATCGTGCTAAGTATCATAGTTTGCTTTCGGTAATGATTTATTAGCGTGATTCTGAGTCCGACTCATTGGGCTGCGGGGAAGGGGGAGGGACCCACCTCACCAACGCTTCTGCCTCGAGGTGTAACCTTAACTCCGCTTAGTTAGCAAACGAGAGAACTACTTATTGGATTTAGATCTTTTTTTTTCTATAATTTGCTTGAACATTCTGATTGATTTAGCGACTTCTCTCATTGCGCTAAAAATCATAGTTCACTTGCAGGAGTGATATATTTGCGCTAATCCGAGACAGAGGCTGCGGGCCGAAGGGAGGGGGAAGATTGATGTCAGGAGTAGAGAGCTGGACAGGGCCTCCTCACTGTCATGTTTCACTAATATGCGGGTAAAGCCGCTGGGGATGGCTAGTCTAAATATATATGAAGATACAGTGCATCCGGAAAGTATTCACAGCACATCACTTTTTCCACATTTTGTTATGTTACAGCCTTATTCCAAAAGGGATTAAATTCATTTTTTTCCTCAGAATTCTACACACAACACCCCATAATGACAAGGTGAAAAAAGTTTACTTGAGGCTTTTGCAAATTTATTAAAAATAAAAAAACGGAGAAATCACATGTACATAAGTATTCACAGCCTTTGCTCAATACTTTGTCGATGCACCTTTGGCAGCAATTACAGCCTCAAGTCTGTTTGAATATAATGCCACAAGCTTGGCACACCTATACTTGGCCAGTTTCGCCCATTCCTCTTTGCAGCACCTCTCAAGCTCCATCAGGTTGGATCGGAAGCGTCGGTGCACAGCCATTTTCAGATCTCTCTAGAGATGTTCAAGTCTGGGCTCTGGCTGGGCCACTCAAGGACATTCACAGAGTTATCCTGAAGCCACTCCTTTGATATCTTGGCTGTGTGCTTAGGGTCGTTGTCTTGCTGAAAGATGAACCGTCATCCCAGTCTGAGGTCAAGAGTGCTCTGGAGCAGGTTTTCATCCAGGATGTCTCTGTACATTGCTGCAGTCATCTTTCCCTTTATCCTGACTAGTCTCCCAGTTCCTGCAGCTGAAAAACATCCCCACAACATGCTGCCATCACCATGCTTCACTGTAGGAATGGTATTGGCCTGGTGATGAGCGGTGCCTGGTTTCCTCCAAACGTGACGCCTGGCATTCACACCAAAGAGTTCAATCTTTGTCTCATCAGACCACAGAATTTTGTTTCTCATGATCTGAGAGTCCTTCAGGTGCCTTTTGGCAAAGTCCAGACGGGCTGCCATGTGCCTTTTACTGCAGAAACATCTCAAGGATGATCAGGGGAAACAGCATGCACCTGAGCTCAATTTTAAGCTTCATGGCAAAGGCTTTGAATACTTATGTACATGTGCTTTCTCAATTTTTTTATTTTTAATAAATTTGCAAAAACCTCAATTAAACTTTTTTCACATTGTCATTTTGGGGTGTTGTGTGTAGAATCCTAAGGAAAATAATGAATTTAATCCATATTGGAATAAGGCTGTAACATAACAAAATGTGGAAAAAGTGATGCGCTGTGAATACTTTCCGGATGCACTGTACTGCAATTTTTATTTGTAAATGATTTTATTACATTTTACATAGTTGTTTGAAAGAATTTTGGAATCTGCCACCACCTTGGTGTTCAGTTTTACAAATATATACAAGTAAAATGACCATTTTATGGCAGACCTACTGCAATTTATATTCTTACTTTTTAAAGGATCATGAATGTTTTTAGCATTCTTCATCCCATCTGGCATTCCAGTGGACACTCCAGATTTTCCTATAGTGGAATCATAAATTGTTGGGGTGAAAAAATTGTAAATCAAGTAAAGATGTCCTCAAGATGGAGAAGAGGCACTCCGAGTGTACGTAGTACATAGAACAATGATCGAGGTGAATCAGTCACAAAGTACAGTTAGTTATTTTGAAATATACTTATTTATGCTGCAGTGGGCTGGCACACTGCCCAGGATTTATTCCTGCCTTGAGCCCTTTGTTGGCTAGGATTGGCTCCAGCAGACCCCCGTGACCCTGTGTTAGAATATACCGGGTTGGACAATGACTGACTGACTGACTTATTTATGCTGCATATATATCACCAGCTTTAATAAATTAGTTACCATTTAAAAAGTAGATTTTGTTATCATAAAAAAACAAGTGCTTTAGGCTCTGTCTTTCAGATCTTATCAGTCTTTGGGATTTCTGGACAGGATAACTGACATTGAGGAATGTAACACAATGTGTAATTAAGGCTGTTAGTACTGTTTAAGGAAAAATACACTGCAGAAATTAATTTAGTAGCTGCTGAGAGTAGTTGTATTCCTGCAATTAAAATTCAATTAAACGGATTAGATTTTTTTGCATTTTACTTTAACACTAACTCTCTCTCCTGTGGTTTGATCCTCTCTAGAGATTGGTAAGGAAGATGTGGTATTACTGATTGTTCAGATAATTAAAGTCCAGTAATCAGTAGCACTCAGAAGTAAGATGCAATATTTTGTTTTCCAATTTTAAACTGTCATGCTTTAGTTCATACAGGCACTGGCATAAAATTGTAGTCTAGTTATGCTTCTGTTGTTTTAAATTCATTGTATATGCAGTATATTGCTTTGACAAGTATTCAGCCAACAAAAAATGTTTTACACATTTGCTTTTTTTTGTAATCAGAATATATGTTTAATATGTCACTGTGCTCTGTGCAAATATTTAAAATCTGATTTTCTTTTCTTCTCACATGTACATCTAACACAAAGCCAGATTTAGTACAGGAGCCCAGCATTTAGAAGTAAGACAAGACAAGTTAAGCACAACTGTGAAATGGGCAACTTGCACTATTTTTGTGTGTTAGAGTCCGCATGATATTGGATCTTCTTTTTCTTGTTTGGAATGACATGATTTACCTAAGTGGGGGCCTGCACATGGAGAAAGAGTATAAAGCCTTGGAACATTGGCCAGCACACCTTTGATGCCGACGGACGGATGGGAGAAAACGTCATCCGATCCTGAAAATCGTTCCAACACAGAGATGAAAAATGTCAGCCTCTACACAAGGTCTTGTCATGGCTTCCCGTCTGTTATGCCGCATAAACCGTCATTAAAGAAAGCTAAGTTATTTTCTCTTATGTGATTTCTTATCGGCGTATCACAAAGGGAGGGATATCGCCTCTTTATTATATATCTGATTAGATTCAGGTTACTTAAGATACCACAATTGCAAAACAAACGTATTTTCCAGGGAGCTAGCACCTCCTAATAGAAAACAGTTTCACATTTTTAATTTAAAATATATTAAATCAGGATATTTTCATCAGTGTTGTACTGAATTTTGTGCGGTACAAATGGAAAATGATCTAAATGATCAAGTGTACATTAATTCAAAAATACAAAGTTTGAATTAAAATAAAAAAAAACACTCCCAGAACAATTGTTAATGAGCCTCCACCTCTGCAGTCCTCACGTTTCAATCAGAAGTTATCAAATGCAATAAAAGAACAGAAAGAGCACTATCCAAAGAGATATTTTAATTTTTACAGCCATGTGAGACAAATATTAATAATTGAGAGGACTGTCCATTGCCATGGACATGGCAGAGTTTAAATGATGATAAAGGACAACAAAAATAACAAAAATAGAAAGTAATTATTGTAAGCACAGTGGTAGTAATGACCATAAAGCAAAGACAGGCAAAAGGAATTTTTAATCATATACTTCAATCTATGTGACACAGCAGTGTAATAAAGAGACTTCACCATGGTGCAAACACTTAAACATTTATATTTTTTATCATCTATGCAAAATACTATCCTCCTTCTAGTTCTTCCTGAAGGCTGACTTCGCAGCTTTGATTAAAGACACGAAGGAGAGGACCCCATCGGCAAAGATCTTCGTTTCGGGTCCACTACCTCTCGTCAGACGATCCAACGAGTACTACAGTCGTCTGCTAGGATTGAACAACTGGCTACAGGGTTTCTGCAAGAAGAAGGATGTCGGTTTCATCAACAATTGGAGTCTCTTTTTGGAAAGGCCGCGTTTCTTCAAGCGTGATGGCCTGCATCCAAACAGTTTCGGCCCCCGTGTCCTCTCCAAAAACATATCGAAGGTAATTCGTTTATCTTGACTATCTATCTCTGCTCTTAACCCCTTCCAAAATGATACTGTTGTGCTAGGACATGATAAGTGTTTAATAGAATCTTCCGTTAAAGTGCACAACATTAATACTGTAATAAGCAATCTCAATGCACGTAGAAAATCTAGGAAATACGGCATAAACTCCAATAATCTAATTAAAATTACTATTTTAGAGGAACAATGTATTAAAACTATAAAACAGATCACAGATTAAACAAAAATACACACAGGCGCTAAAAAAATAATTTAGTTCCTATTCCAAATATCAATAACGCACATAGTATTCATCTCTGCACCTCCAAAACATTAAATATGGTACAAAACGTTTTTTATCAATGATCTTATTAGTGATAAAAAAATAGATTTTATTGCACTAAGTGAAACGTGGCTTAACTCAGATGCAGCGCGCTGTTTTAATCGAATCTGCCTCCGGATTACAGTTTTACTTGCAGACCGCCAGGGAAAAAGGGGCGGTTTGGCTAACATTTACTCGAGCGATTAAAATGTAAAGATGTCAGTTTTGGTAAGTTCAAGTCCTTTGAGTATCTCGCCGTTGTTATCATGGAGATTCTCAAGTTCTAGTATTATCCGTGTATAGACCTCCAAAATATAACGTCTTTTTGAGGAATTCTCTGACTTAATGTCAATTTTAATTACTAACTATGACACACTCCTAATAGTTGGCGACTTTAATTTTCATATAGATAATCAGTGTGATCTAAAAGTAAAAGAATTTATGAACCTCCTGGATTCTTTTGATTTGAGACAACTCATAAATCAGCCTACACATAAAGCAGGTCATACGTTAGACTTAGTGATTACTAAAGGACTGAAAGTTGATATAAAACAGATCATTGATATTGGTCTATCAGACCATTTTCTTCTACTTTTAATATAGAAATAATGATAAAAACACTCATGAGAAGCAAATTGTTAAAAAACGCTTCTTTGACTCAGCAGCAGCTTTAAAACTTACAAACATTCTAAGCAATCAGTCCGTTTATAGTGCCAGCTATAATAGTGAGGATAATGTAAATAGTAAGGTGGAAAGATTTAATACTAAAGTGAGAGCTGCTGTTGACATAGTTGCACCTGAAAAGACAGTGAAAAAATCTTCTAGCATTGTTATACCATGGAAGACCCAAAGAGTGTCTGATTTAAAGAGAACATGCCGCAGAGCTGAGCGTAAATGGAGGAAGACTAAACTTACTATCCACCATGAAATATTAAAAGTCAAAATAACAGAATACAATAACACTGTCCGTCTTGAGAGCTGCTATTTCTCAAGATTATAAATAACAATGCTAGTAATCCCAGAGTCTTATTTTCTAATTGATCGCCTACTAAACCCAGGTAACTCAAAGGAATGCCTCCTAAGTGCTTCCAGTAAAACCTGTGAGGCTATCTGTATTTTCAATCAAAAATTAATGATATTAGAAATAACATAGTATATCCCTCAACACTAAGGATCCTCCTAAACCCCAGCATCCTGTTATAAACAAATTAAACTCTTTCACTAGGATAGATTTACCTGATTTACAAAAAATAATATCTCAATTAAAATCCTCCACCTGCGTCCTTGACCCGATACCAACAAGGTTTTTCAAAGAAGTATCAGGTGTGCTAATTGATAATGTTCTGGACATAGTAAATTCGTCATTAGATACGGGGGTCTTCCCAGACTGTCTTAAGACTGCTGTAGTTAAACCCCTTTTTAGGAAACATAATCTTGACCCCTCGCTCTTGAAAATTTTAGACCCATCTCTAACCTGCCTTTCTTAAGTAAAGTTCTGGAGAAGGCAGTCATTATGCAGTTAAATGACCACCTAAATAAACATGCTATTCTTGATAAATTTCAGTCGGGTTTTAGAACAAATCACAGCACAGAAACTGCACTTGTTAAAGTAGTAAATGACTTGCGAGTGAATGCAGACAGAGGCCATTTATCTGTTCTCATCCTCTTAGATCTGAGTGCTGCATTTGACACCATTGATCACAATATTCTTAGAAATCGCCTTAGTCAATGGGTGGGCCTCTCTGGCAGTGTCTTAAATTGGTTTGAATCCTACCTGACAGGGAGAAAATATTTTGTTAGTTGTGGGAATTACAACTCGAAGACACATGATATCCATATGGTGTTCCACAAGGCTCTATCCTGGGTCCGCTGTTATTCTCAATCTACATGCTTCCGTTAGGTCAGATTATCTCAGGGCACAACGTGAGCTACCACAGCTATGCTGATGACACACAGCTGTACTTATCAATAGCACCTGATGACCCCGATTCTATTGATTCACTAACACAATGTCTGACTGGTATCTCAGAATGGATGAATAGTAACTTTCTCAAGTTAAATAAAGAAAACTGAAATCTTAGTGATCAGCAATAATGGATACAATGAGGCTATTAGAAATAAACTGGATACATTAGGATTAAAAGTCAAGACGGAGGTAAAAAGCTTAGGGGTGATTGTTGACTGTAATCTGAATTTTAAATCACATATTAATCAGATCATTAGGACAGCATTTTTCACTTAAGAAACATAAGTAAAGTTAGACCTCTTATATCACTGAAAGATGCTGAGAAATTAGTTCACGCATTTGTTTTCAGTCGACTAGATTACTGTAACGCACTCCTCTCAGGACTACCCAAAAAAGACATAAATCGTTTGCAACTAGTGCAGAATGCAGCTGCTAGAATCCTAACTAGGAAAAGAAAATCCGAACACATTCTCCAGTTTTGATGTCACTACACTGGTTACCTGTGTCATTCAGGATTGACTTTAAAATTCTGCTTATGGTTTATAAAGCCTTAAATAATCTCACCCCATCTTATATATCGGAATGTCTGACACCTTATATTCCAAATCGTAACCTCAGATCCTCAAATGAGTGTCTCCTTAGAATTCCAAGAACAAAACTTAAAAGAAGTGGTGAGGCGGCCTTCTGCTGCTATGCACCTAAAATCTGGAATAGCCTGCCAATAGGAATTCGCCAGGCTGATACAGTAGAGCACTTTAAAACACTGCTGAAAACACATTACTTTAACATGGCCTTTTATAACTTCATTTAACTTAATTTAACTTAATCCTGATACTCTGTATGTTCAATTCATCATAATAACTATTCATGGTGGCTCTAAAATCGTACTGACCCCTACTCTCTTTTCTGTTTCTTTTTCCGGTTTCTTTGTGGTGGTGGCCTGCGCCACCTCCACCTACTCAAAGCTTCATGATGCTCCAACAATGATGGATGGATTAAAAGGCAGAAGTCTACGTGACCATCATCATCAAGCCCTTCCGTGAGAACCCTAAATCCAAAGTGGGCTGTTTCATTTATGTTAGGTAGAATGCCCAGAGGGGACTGGGTGGTCTCATGGTCTGGAATCCCTACAGATTTTATTTTTTTCTCCAGCCGTCTGGAGTTTTTTTTTTTCTGTCCCCTGGCCATTGGACCTTACTCTTATTCAATGTTAATTAATGTTGATTTATTTTGTTTTCTTATTGTTTCTTTTATTTTTCTATTCTTTATTATGTAAAGCACTTTGAGCTACTGTTTGTATGAAAATGTGCTATATAAATAAATGTTGTTGTTGTTGTTCCCACCATTACCTAATGTCCATCACCTGACCGAAACTGGCCGTCATTAGTTCATACCCTGTGCAAATGTCTGAAACCTACGGATCAATTTCCATCATTAGAGTTGAGACTAGGAGGACCCACACATGAGTAAAATGTTCTTTAGTGTTCTTATATTATGCTGCCATTGACTTATCATCCCATCATGTTAGTGTCCAAACAAGCAGGCAAACAAGCCTTTAATAATTAACTTGTATAACCTAAAGCTAGCTAATGCAACACATTTGCTTTAACTTGATTGAGAATTCATTGATATATGAGCAAAGGTTAACCACTTAGGCTAATTCCAAGAACGAGAAAATATTGTGGTGACTCCAAATGCTGAAGCAGTCTCTGTTCCTCTGGCATGTTGTACCATATTGCTGACACTGCTGCTGTATCAGTTGCCCACTAGCCCATTTCAGGGCCTTGGGACATGACACAAATAACAAAATATGAAGACATCAATGTCCTCCCACCTCTTTTCACTACTTGTAAACATGTTTTTTCTCTCTTTGTCTCTCTCTTTCTCCAGTTGTATTGCGCCATTAATGCGCCCCAGCGCTCTTTTTCACACTCACCTGTCTATTGCCCACCTGCTCTGTATTTGGAGGGGAAGGAAGCATCCATCTGGTTGTAATTCTATCCCTCAATCACCGTCCACCTCCCTAAAACCCTGCCAACAGCCTCATCTGTCAAAGGCCAAGTGTCACAATACTAAACACACACTCAGCATACCATAGATTTTTTCATGACATTATATGTTCACCCCATTGTGGATTTTTTTTCTGACAGTTTTTTTTTTTTTTTGTAATTTGAATGTTTTCAGGTCTTTGTCTGAATGCCTGCTGATTTCACTATTTTTATCTTAATTAAATAAGTACTTATGGAAGGGTTTAAAAGATATTCGCTGATGGAATAAATTGACTATTTTACCAAGATATATCACCTGCGTAGTTATGGACCATAATGCCCTACAGTGCACAATAAATTCAGCTCACCTTTCTCTCCTGAACAGGACAAATATAACACATACAACAGAACATTACTGCAATAACTGCAACTAGATGCTCTTAGTAACTCAATATTTCGCTTTCACATCACCTCATCGTCTTCTCTACCTTGTGGAACAGCTTAAATTCAGAAACACAGGTAGATTTTTGAGAGTGAATTACTACTTGCATGTCTTGACTGTGCATTTCTGTGTCTAAAACTTTATTTTTCCTTCTTTTTCCAGCCACTGTCATGTAGACTTTTACATTATGGATCACTGTCTTGGTCCATGACCCAACTATGCTTCAGTTTTAGCTCACAGATGAATGAAAAGATACTGTCCTTAAGAATTTTCTGATACAAGGCAAAATGTATGGTTTCTGCAACTACAGCAAGTTATCCAGGTCCTGAGGCATATCACACAAACACAATAATACCACAAAATTTGGCTGTTGGCATGATGTTTTTTCAATGGAATACTGATATTACTTTGTGATGAAAATAATAGAGCCCATAAAATCCAAAAATGTTCCACTAATGTCTCACTTGTCCAGGAACATTCTCCCAAAAACACTGGAGAATCATTTAGGTGTGTTCTTGCAAAAGGTAATTTAGCATCTCCTTTCTTCCTTTTCTTATCTTTCTGATTGTGGAATCATTAAAACTGACCTTTCCTTAGGTAAGCAAAGCATGCAATTTTTTAAATGGTTTTTATTATCCTTCGTAATTTCCTGGATTATTTTACATTGTACACTAGGTGTAATTTTGGCAGGTCAGCCACTCCTGGGAAGATCCACAAATGTCCAGGTTTTTTCCATTTGGAGATGGTGTCTGTCAGATTTGATGAAGTCCTGAGTCCTTATAAATTGCCTTGTACAATTTCCCAACTGTTAGACAAACTTCTTTTCATCATAACATTCTGTGCTTGTTGAATCTTTGGGCCGACAACTTGAGTGTGTTAGTGAGGGTCCTAAAAAGTGAGATTTATATTGAGCAGGGCAGGCTGTGTTCAGTCACCTGACTCTCTAATTATCCAGAGTACTTAGTTTGTTTTACTTTTTCCAACAGTCTCTAATGGTTTCTAATGGGTTCATTTAATGGGTAAATAAGTTTAAAAAAATGTCTAAAATGTCTTTTTCTAGTACAAGCTCTGAAAACATTCAGTGTGGACAATTTGAAATAATAGAGAAACTAGGAACTTGAAAAAGGCAAATACATTGTCACTGCAGTGTAAAATACTCCAGAACAGCCAAGTGATCTCCTAAACCATTCCCCAGTCTGTTAAACAAACAGTGTAAAAATGCAGAAGTTATAAATGTAAATCAGAGCATCTGTGGTATTTCGTGCATAAAATGCTTTGTCCTGGTCCTGTTTTTAACTTTGATCCAAATAGTCTTAAAGAAAATAACCTCAGATAGCTTAGTGCTTTGAGATGTAGATATAACCATCTGTTTTTCAAATGCAAAGAAACATACAAATTGTTTTGAGGGTTCTACAAACGGAATTTATTGTTTTCTTCTGTTCATTTCACAATATATTCTTAAGCCGTAAAAAATAATTTTTAGGTACTGTGTTTCAATGATTTTATTAGTTAACATCCATGCTGTCGGAATTCAAATTGCCAAAATAAAAAGCTTAGTCCAAATGGATGTCTCATCACTACCATTTAAAGAATCTGAACGATCCTCATTTATTATTGTTCAACATACCTAAGCAATAAAAGGGAAATAACACCAGAGCAAACAAAACACCTGAGGCCTAACACCAAAGCCCCAAACTAATTTGCTTCTAACCAAGCTCCCTAATTGGACAAATCGGTTTATTTTTGTATAGCAATCTCCACTGTGTGTAGGTCCAGAGTGCTGTAATAAATACACAAGTAAAATAAAGTTACAAGCCATACAAATTCCAAAATTAACACACATAAAATACTGATTAGTTTAAACACACAGTAAACAAAGCAGCGTCACACAGATTAACATGAAAACAATCTAACTGTATCTGTCCATGAATATTACTATTGAGATATGGCCAGTGAACAGTGAAGGAGAGCAAAACAACAACTCCAGTCAACAGCTTCCCTAGTAAAATACACCTCTGGGGAGCATGCACTGATATAGCATGTTGCCGCACTCCCCACACAACAAAACAGCTTAGGATCCTGGTTGGCAACCCTCCAATCCAGTCCCACCCTTCAGAAATGACCATCTGCCACAGCCAGGTGTTACGTGGGCATCCCCTTTGCCTGGTCCAGCTACAGTATAAGGATCCTTCAAGCTAGGTTACCCACTGGGAATCACACACAATGGCCGTAGTGCCGAAACGGACACTCCTTCACAATGCGGGTAAAGTGCCTCATTTGGGACTTCATGAGCAAATGCTAGTAAGACACAAAGTCAAACAAGTGCCTAAGGATTCTCTGAAATGACATAGTAGGAAGGAGTACGAAGGAGTCCACTCTTTGTCTCAGGTCACTGAATAGAGTCTATGTCTTGCAACCATATAGCAAAATATGAAGCACCAGGACTCTAAAGACTTCGCCTTTAAAGTCAAGATCAGTGAAACTTTCTTCTCCAACTGATGCCACACAGTCGCTGGACCCTAAAACCCTGCCAAAAACACAGAGTCCTTCCAAGCACTGAACAGGCTAGGATTATGAACACACCCCTGATGAACCCCAGGTGCGTTCACCTGAGGAAAACCCACAGGTCCTGCCTACACTATGTACAGTACTCGCAGTACCAGTGTAGAGGCCAGCCATGATACCCAGCAAATTTGGGAGTTCCTGCGAAGTCTCAGGATGTCCCAGAGGCACCTCGATCAATTGAGTCAAATGCTTTATAAAAACTGACATAGGTCACAAAGAAAGATTAACAGTTGATAATTTATGTAAATTACTTATATTTTTGAATCAATAGCTAGCAAATAGAGATGTGCTCTGCACAGTGTGAGCGCTGAAGTCGGAAACAACGGAAGAACTCAAACCCAATTAAAGTAAAAATAATTTCTTTATTCTTAATTCTTGGTGAGTAGAAAAAATGTGAGACTGCCTCTTTCCAACTCAGTCGACTGATTTGGGTTTTAGCAGCCTCTCTAAAGAAAACCCGTTCTCTCTTTTATATCCTAGAAAAGAGAAAAAAAAACCCTAGCAGTTCATTCTGAGGTTATACATAGTTAAAAGTTAACTCTTAAGTTATGACATACTGAAATATCCTAAACCATTAAACAAACAGCCATTTGCATTCCTAAGGAATACACCCTTCTATTTCTACACACTTAGAATCAATTTAAACATTCTTATAGTCTAAAAAGATCTTACAATCTTCACAGGGTCTTCTGATAGTATCAAAGGTCAGTCTTTCCTCATAAAGAAATGCAAGCTAATAATGTTGTAAGTCTTTTTTTCTTTCTCAGTTCCCCCCTTTTGCACAAAAAATGTGCACATGTGAATGATCAGACCCAATCATCGGGAATAGTATCATCATATTCAGAAGAGGGAGAAAGTTCCGAAAGCAAAGGGTTGTAATCAGGGTTTTGGGAACTGTCAGCATAAAGAAAATAGGCTTTTGTGAGAGAGGTGTCAATAAGCCTCTGAAGAAGGCCACGAATACAGGGGATGAGGCAGCAACCACAAATAACCATAATTGCAAGGGAAATGAGGACAGTGGTGAAAATAGTTTTACACCATCCGGCCCAAATTCCGAACCACCGTTCAAATAGTTCATCAAGGTAATTGGAGATACCAGAATTTTCTGCAAGTTCTACAGAAAGGGCAGTAAGACCAGCAAGTGCACGAGATACTGAGCCATCAGGAGCAGTGTTATTAGGGATGAAGGTACAGCAATTGTCCCCAAACATGGCACATACACGCCTTTCTCAGCTAAAAGCATATCAAGTGCTATCCGGTTTTGCCAGGTCATGAGAGAAGTTTTGTCTAGTTGTTCATGGATGCCCTCGATGGCTTCACGAGTAAAATTTAGAAATCGCTGTTGATTGTAATAAAGATAATTTATCCAATCTACATTTTTATTTATTGTTGACCACCAGAATATAATTGATTCAAATCCAGCAGCCACTTGATCACGTGCTTTGTATTGGTTTGGAACTCCTCTGGGGACTCCAATACCATCTATATATACATTAGAATCAAACATTTCAAGGGTAGAACGACGCGTTTCCGGGATTTACCTGGGTGACCTGACTCAGAAGGGTGCAGAGGTAAGAGGTAGAAAGGCATAAGTAATTGGATTAGGGCGCAACGGCCACTCCAGTCAGGGGGAAGGATTGAGAGTAACATGTTCTTTTTACACATCCACCATATATCGGCACGTGGGGAATTATGGGAGGAAAACCAGGAATGAGAAAGATTTTCATGAGTGCTTGAGCCGAGGGAGACATTATAGGTCCGATGACACCATTCAGGTGGTAGTTTACCAACGAAGTTCAAGGAATCAGGTCGTTTCGCGAAAAACAAGTATAATTGGCCTTGTATGAACGGTACATTGGCGGGGTCATAGGGGAAAAGGAGGGAATAGATGGTGTAGAGATGTACATAAGGGGTACTTAGGGGGAGTTGGGGAGGAAAATAGCTGCAACACACAACAGAGACCTGCAGGGTGCAATAGGTCTGTTAAGGGAAAAGGGGTAGTGGCTAGATGTGGTCGGGCCATAGCACAGGCATAACAATTTGATTGGTTCACCTGTTTAGCAGAGTAAATTACCCACTGAAGCCATCGGTTCTGGTCCCCATATCCAGTCTCAACTGCAAAAGTAGAGGACAAGGAGGTAATATTTAAATACTGAACAGGGTGCGATGGAGAGTCATCAGGAAGGACAGTGGTAGGGAAGGTTAAAGAGGTAGGGGTGACAGAATCGGGTGTTGGTGCTGTGACTCGAATAACGAATTTTCCAAGAGGATCTTTTCCAGAGACATCTGCCCCTAATATGTAAATACCCCCATCATAAGGTGACGGATCTTTTAAAGTGATAATTAACGGATTACAATTATCATGTAAACATGTTCTGCTAGTATGTCCCATAATGACAGAGAACCTTGTCTTGAGATCATGTTGCTGAGCCTTCCAGGGCTGATAACCCCAGTCATAGGTACCTGTATTGGCAAATACCCACTGCCATTTTTCACAATTACTACCATAATGAGTGGAGTCAGTAGTCACACACACATATTTTTCAGCCTTAGTCCATTGTTCATGGCTGCCGGTTCCACAAGGAGCAACAGTACAAAAGTCAATCTGGAGTGAGGTAGTCTTCCCTACTTGGAAAGTTAGTGTGGGAAGGTCCCCATAAGTTCGCTGTCCCATGTTCAAGGGGACAAAAGAAGTTATTAATAATAGAACTAAGAATGCCATTCTTTGCAATGTGAGATGTGGATCTAGGCAGGAAGTCCTTCGACTTTAACAGCGTGAGGTGTAGATAATAGCACCTGGAATGGTCCCCTCCAGCGAGGTTGATGCCAATGTTTCCTTCGGGTGTCTCTGACCAGTATCCAGGTTCCAAGGGGGATCTTGAACTCCGTTGGTGGGGGACCGGTCCGCCAAGCCTTGTTAACTTGTTTGTGAACTTCTTTCAGGGAGGCTCGGAGACCTGCAAGACTAGAAAGAAGATCATTGTCCACAGTATGCAGAGTAACATTTCCGATAACCATGCCAACAGGCATGGGGCGTCCAGTTAAAATTTCAAAAGGTGATAGTCCCAACTGCCGATGTGTTCTTCCTCTCAACCCCATCAAGGCCAAGGGTAGAGCATCTGGCCAGGTTAAGTTTGTCTGCTCACAGATTTTTGCCAATTTTGATTTTAGGGTACCATTGCATCTTTCTACAATACCTCCACTTTGGGGATGGTATTTGCAGTAATGATGCACATTTATCTGGAGCCAAGTAGTCAGCTCATTTATTACAGAATTCACAAAATGGGTTCCATTATCGGTCTGCAGTTTCTGTGGTATTCCCCATCTTGGAATAATTTCTTTTATTAGAGCTTTAGCCACAGTTTTGGCATCTGCATGTTTAGAAGGGAAAGCTTCCACCCATCGGGAGAACACATCAACAATTACCAAGCAATAACGGTAGCCTTTAGACGGTGTTAACTCAATGAAATCCATTTGGAGGTGTTCAAAGGGACCCATTGGGTTAGAAGTGACGGCGGGGCTTACCTGAGTACCTTTACCTACATTAAACCTTTGGCATAGTGCACATCGTCGGCAGAATTGTTCAGCATATGTAGAAAACCCTGTGGTTTCCCAATGCCGCCGACATCCTGAGTCATAGTGTCTTTCCCTGCATGATCCAGGCCGTGTGCGATTTTTGCCATTCCTGGAAAAGAAGCTTTTGGGAGGAAAGGTTTGTTAGTTTGCTTATGGATCCAGACCCCAGCAGAGAGAGATCCTTCTCGGGACCACTTTATTCTTTCTCGGTCAGTGGCAGCTCTGTAAAAAATAATTTGATTATCAGGGTCTTTGTCATCTTCCTGTTGGAATAAAGAGACTGGTGTAATATTATAAGCGGCCTGTTTAGCAAAATGGTCAGCCAATTCATTTCCTTGGCTGACTGGGTTTTGTTTCCCAGTATGGGCTTGGCATTTAACTATTGCTAGTTTTGATGGTTCTGTTATAGCTTCGAGAAGGGATTCCACTAATTTCTGGTGTTGTATGGGCTTACCAGTACTGGTTTTGAATCCCCTTAATTTCCATAATGCCCCATGATCATGGCAAACTCCAAAGGCATATCTGGAATCCGTGTAAATAGTTATGACCTTCCCTTTGGACAACTGACAAGCTCGGGTGAGAGCTATTAACTCAGCTGCTTGTGCACTTAAGTTTGAAGAGATTCGATTTGCTTCAAGTAAGTGATCTCCTTTGACCACTGCATAACTGGTGGAGAGTGTCCCATCGTCCAATCTCAAGGAACAACCGTCCACATAAAGTACTTCTCCTGTTTCTAATGGAGTTTCCTGGAGATCTGGCCTGGGTTTCAGGACCTTTGTGATTTCTTTATGGCAGTTGTGTGGTTCCCCCTCTCCCTCAGTGGGAAGTAGGGTAGCCGGATTCAGAGTTGAGCATCTTTCAATAGTAACATTTGACAGGGTACAGAGTACATTTTGATAATGGATTGCCCTTGCAGTAGTGAGGTGTGAGGTTTTGGCCTGGACTAAAATGGAGTGAACAGCGTGAGGCACTTTCACTGTCAGGGGACTCATGAGCACAATATCCGTGCTTGCCAGCACAGCCTCCGTTGTTGCTGCAACTACTCTAAGACAAGTCGGAAGTCCTGTAGCCACTGGATCTAGTTTTTGAAAAATAAGCTACTGGCCTCTGTTTTTCTCCATGGAGCTGTGTTAATACTGCATTCATATATCCCCCCTTTTCGTCCACGAAGAGAGTGAATGGACGAGAATAGTCAGGGAGTCCTAAAGCAGGCGCAGAAAATAATGCACTTTTTAAATCACACAGAGCCTTCTCAGCCTGCTCATTCCACTGTACACGACCTGTAAGAGGAAGGTCGACAGTGTTAGCTAGAATTTGTAAGGGCTGTGCTCTTTCGAAAAATTTAGGATCCAATGTCGACAATAACCAAGAATGCCCAATATAGACATTACCTGTTGCTTTGTGACCGGTCTGGGAAGATTTTGGATGGTAGTTATGCGGTCTTTCGACAGAGCTCTGGTACCACAAGTGATGTCATGCCCCAAGTACTTGACAGTGGTTTTAATTAGCTGCAGCTTTGCTTTAGAGACTTTGTGGCCATTTTCCGCAAGATATCTTAATAATAATTCCGTATCTTGCACGCATGCTTCCTCTGTTTCACTACAGAGCAATAAGTCGTCAACGTACTGTATTAATACACTTC
The DNA here is from genome assembly GCF_016835505.1 of Polypterus senegalus. Classification (NCBI taxonomy): domain Eukaryota; kingdom Metazoa; phylum Chordata; class Cladistia; order Polypteriformes; family Polypteridae; genus Polypterus; species Polypterus senegalus. The sequence continues at coordinate 152,275,140 of NC_053156.1, read as the reverse complement.
CCCTGTTAGGCCAGAAGCCTTCCAGGTTTTGAGCAAGCGCCTGTCCGTATATACAAGGAGCTTCCGTATAACCTTGTGGCATAACGGTCCAGGTCCAGCGGCGATTTTGAAAAGTAAAAGCAAACCAGAATTGTGAATCAGCGTGTACAGGAATAGAAAAGAAAGCATTTGCAAGGTCAATAACGGAGAAATAACATGCAGAAGGAGGGATAGTAGACAGAATAGTGGAAGGATTAGGTACGATCGGTGCTCTAGGAAAGATAGCAGAATTGACTTGTCTAAGGTCTTGGACGAAGCGCCAAGATCCATCCGCTTTCTTTATTGGCAGAATGGGAGAGTTAACAGGAGAATACTGAATAGGAATTATAGCTCAACTAAGTCTTTGTGTACAGCAGCAATTCCAAGTTCAGCCTCGGGAGAAAGAGGATATTGTGCACGACGAGGCCGGAAGGATGACTTTGGGAAGACCACTAAAGGTTCACAATTTGCGATTCTGCCAAAATCGTTTTTTCCCTGAGACCACAGAATGTCAGGAATTGTAGATAGCCAAGGAAAAGAGTCTCTTTGCAAGGAATACAGAGAAGGGGACGGGTGACACAGGGAACGAACAACTGGCAGGTCGATTTGGATTATCACCTTAGTAACCAGGTGATCAAGGGTGACAAAAATTCCTGGTGCAATGTATGTCCAATCAGTCCTATTTTGACATTGTTCAACCCAGTCCCCAATTTCTACCCAACGAGCAGTGTTAGATTTTGCCAGAGAAACATGGGGGACTGCACCTTCTAAATAGAAAGTGTTTAGGGTCCAGGCAGCAAAAGAAGGTCGAGATGGTTGGAGAGTTTGGCACAGGAGCTTAGGAATGGAGCAATAGAATCCTTGTTCAGATAAGGAGATTGAAACAGACAGTTTAGTCATGAGATCTCTTCCCAATAAGTTAACTGGACACAGATGATTTAACAGGAATCGATGTGTCAAAATTGAACTATCAGTGGACAGTTGAACTTGAAGAGGCTTGGATACTGATAAAGTATGAGGTTGTCCTGAAGCAGTGAGGACCTTCACAGTGTCTTTCGAGGCAGGGACCTCCAACAATGATAAAGTTGAGCGGGTAGCTCCAGTGTCCACAAGGAAAACAGTTTCCTTACCATTTACTATCAAAGTTAGTAAAGGGTCTGCATCAGCATGATGAGTGAGCAAGGGAAACTGGAAAAAATGGCTGGGGGTCCCTGCTAATTCCTATGACCAGGGAATATCACTGGGTTCCTGGAGTGGAAGTGGTGGAGGTGAACGCTTGTTTGGGCAATTACGTCTGAAATGGCCAGCTTCACCGCAGTTGTAGCAGGTGTAAGGTGTGTGAAACTGTTCTGATGATTTAGGTATCTGGGTGAACTGGTCAGTAGGCATGGAGGGTTGGAGTCTTCTTCCCTTTCCACTTCCTCTCCATCTGAAGGAGTTGCCATGACCACGACATTGAAATCCTCTGCCACTACCCGTTCCCCCGGTGTAATATTGAAGCTGTGCCGCTATCAATTTAGTTTTGCGTATCATATTCTTTTTGTTTGGATTGTCTCTCAGCATGCTCAGCATGGCGTTTCACTTCCTCAAAAGTAGCACTTTCCCAGCCTATGCAAGACGTTCTGACTTTATTCTGTATGTCACTTCTAAACCCAAACAAAAGGGGAACGGTAGCGCGGTTTCGATCTTCGTTATCTCGCAAAACCAGAATGATTAGCCATCAGGTCTTGAATCCTTTGGGCCCATTCATCAACCGTCTCATCTTTCCGCTGCTTGGCAGCTGATATAAGTGACCAATCTGTTCCTTTTTTGTATTTTCCTGCAATTGCAGTCTTTAATAATTCCCATTGTTCTAAAAATTGGGGCTCCTGATTATCACGATTCAAGGACTCATCCCATCTCCAAGCATTTCCATCCCCTCTGGTTCCATGATTTACTGTTGCCCAGGTGGTGCCTAGCTTTCGGCGCAGCACCTCGTCCACTCCGCAGCATTTGGTTTATACATGTCATCCAGCTGCTGAAGTGATTCAACAAATTTTAAGCCGACTCCCTTTGATCTGGCAGTTCTGACACCACATCTTTTAATTCTTGGATGTCCCAATTTCGATGTATCATAACAGTGGTGGGATTATTAGCTCCTGCGGGTTGATTGGGGTTGTGCCTGGGATTTGGGACTTGTATTAAGGGACATGAAAATTCGGCTCCAGAATTCTGCGGCTTTAGGGAAGTAAAGCTGCATCCCAATTGGGGGTTTTGGTGTGATTGTAATGTTCGGCTTCTTGTATGACTAGAAATAGGGGATTGGAGTGAAGCATGTGGCTGGGATTTAGTATTATCTCCAAGCCGGCGTCTCGGTCTCGCGCATCCGGGTCTGAATGAGAAGACGAATCATAGTGAAACTGTGAATCTGCTCGGTAAATCATCGGCTACAAGAGGAGCCGGTGGGGCATTTGGAGCAGGAGGAAGAGGTGGTAGGGGTTGATAAGGAGGTGGGGTGTGAATGATTGGGTAAAGAGGATTCTTTTTATCCGATTTCTTTCGCCTATTTTCTGGCTCTGTCTCTGTCTTATTCTTTTGTAATGCTAGTAACATCTCCTCTTTTTCTTTTGGTCTTAATTTCCTCAGAAAGTTTACTCATTTTCCGCATCGCCTCAATTGCTCGATCTTTAATTACTAGTTCCCATCTATCAAACATATCCATCCTATAGGGACCCATTTTCCAGCAGCTTTGCATGTTTCTACAGAGGATTTTTCTAATTTCTTGTATTTCGAAAATATCCCCAGTTCCCTCAACTGGCCATCTACCACTGCTTTGTTTATTCCATTTCTTACACGCTTTTTTAAAGTCTAGCCCTGTTGTCTTTTCCACTAATTTTCTAGGTGATCCTCCCTTCGGACTCATACTGGGGTGTGGTAAGTCTTCCGAAAACAATCCTTCCAACAAAGACTTTTGAATTCCTAAAGGGATCTTGACTGGTTTACTATTTGTTTTTCCCATTTTTGGATAGCGCTAATACTACAAAATATAAGGTTACAGCCCCTGCGGTTTTCTGCCTCCAGTCCCTTCCGCTTCCGGATCACTATCTGCTGCTTCGTGGTTTTAGCGGACTAACAGTTTTATTGATCACTGAGTCTGGGGTTTTGACAGTTCAGTGCCAACCCCCTTTCCAGTCGTCTAACAACTAGTTAGCGCTTATGGTGTCCACAACAGATTAACCCGTTGGAGCAGGAATATGACCAGACTATAGAGGCAAAAGAGTCTCGCCCCCCCGCAACAGTGCTTTGTTGTCCCGCCCGTGAGGTGTTTTCCCTTTTATCTATTCTTCCCACTCCCTGCCTTTTATTTATTTTTCCGAGCCGGTATAAGACTCCGTCCCGTTTCAGGAAGCGTACTAACTAAGCCTTCTCAACACCTCACTTATTCGGCGCCCAGATCAAAAGGTGCTCCCTTTCTAGTTTTCTCTTCTTCCACCCCTCCTTTCCTTTAATAATTCTTTCAATTCCAAGGCGTACTCACTAACTATTCTGGCACTTTTTATTTCCGTCCGGGAAGCCTTAATCCGCTAAGTCTATCTTTCCCAGTTAAGAAAACCCCAGGTACTCACCAAGAATTTTCCTCCCGTCTGGAAGTTCCCAGTTCACTCGACTTCAGCAAAATCAGAGGAGGACAAGGGCTCTTCAAGCGGGACTCGGCAGAGGCAGGCCAGTCCTAACTTTTTGCGGGTCTGGTCCTACCGACCCGGCGGAATCGGTCCTTCACTGGTCCTCTGGACGATCGCTCAAGGAGTCACTTGGCCGTCTCTGCCCCACGTTGGGCGCCAAAACTGTGAGCGCTGAAGTCGGAAACAACGGAAGAACTCAAACCCAATTAAAGTAAAAATAATTTCTTTATTCTTAATTCTTGGTGAGTAGAAAAAATGTGAGACTGCCTCTTTCCAACTCAGTCGACTGATTTGGGTTTTAGCAGCCTCTCTAAAGAAAACCCGTTCTCTCTTTTATATCCTAGAAAAGAGAAAAAAAAACCCTAGCAGTTCATTCTGAGGTTATACATAGTTAAAAGTTAACTCTTAAGTTATGACATACTGAAATATCCTAAACCATTAAACAAACAGCCATTTGCATTCCTAAGGAATACACCCTTCTATTTCTGCACACTTAGAATCAATTTAAACATTCTTATAGTCTAAAAAGATCTTACAATCTTCACAGGGTCTTCTGATAGTATCAAAGGTCAGTCTTTCCTCATAAAGAAATGCAAGCTAATAATGTTGTAAGTCTTTTTTTCTTTCTCAACAGCTAATCAGCAGCTCTAGTCATGGTATACTACACTAATTAACTGAATCTTCATCCTAGATTTAAAAGCTGAGGCCAAAGGGGCAACTCTTATATAAGCAGGCAAATGGTTCCATAGTTTTGGCATCTTATAGGTAAAAGCCAGACTTCCCTACTGTTATTTACTTAGTCTTCCGAACACACAATCCTACTAAAAATAAATACATTAATTAATTTATAAGTATCTTCTGTATTTAAAAAGTCCTCATTTCCTAATGCTTTAAGCCGGAAAAAACTGGTTTTTAATTGTGTTATAATGTAATTTGAAAGATAAAACTTATTTAAAAAGTGAATATGGTAAAATTAATAATTAGAACTACTGAATTAAAAAGAGACACAATATTCATGTCATCTGTGTCATTCTCTCAAATAAATATTTTTTTATTGAAAGACAAGTATTTCATCCATTCAATTGACTTACACAGTTAATTAAGAACAGTATTGGAAAACCTTTGTTTAGTTTGAAAGAAAGTGTCAACCTGCTTATGAGTGAAAATTAATGTTTTATTTTCTAATACAAATCCCAGTGAAAGCAAGTAAAGTGAAAAAAGAAATGGTCAGAGTACTGAGCCTGGCAGGGCACCATATTTATTTTTTAAATATGTTAGATTACTTCCAGAATGAAATATCACAAAAAGTGCCCAAAATTAGAGTGGTCACTAGTAGCAAAGGCTGTGCTTAAATCAAATAATATGTTTAATGTATCATTTCCTTCATCAAAAGATATTAAAATGTTGTTCACAACAAAAATTAATGCTGTTTCTGTACTGTGACGGGCACAAAGGCCAAACTGAAACTTTTCAGGTAAATTGTAATGTGGAATGTGAGACTAAAGCTACATGGTGACTACTTTTTACTTTAGAAAGAAAAGGTAAATTTGATATAAGTCTATAATTATTAAGCGTATTTGGGTCTCACTCTGACTTTTTCATTAGTGAACTGATTACTGAGACTTTTAGTGCATTAGTGGTTGCAGCAGTCAATAATGAGCTTTTGATAATGTTGACAATGGATGATGTCAGAAAAGCCATCAAGCCTTTCACTGATTTTGTTTACAGTAGGCTCTAAGTGAGAGGCTTACATTTTATAAATGTAAGTTATGACTTTATGTTCTGTTATCAAGTTAAAATTATTAAAGTTGTATGTGTAAAATGAAACTGGGCTTGCTACTGCATCATTTAGTGCGTGGCAGGACCTTGAAATCTGGGATTATATATCAATGTTATCATTAAAGAAGTACATAAAGTCTGCTAATGTTTGTTTGCATTGCAATTCAGAATACCAATTAACCAATTAGCACCTGTTCTCAACAGTATGTGACAGCTGTTTCAGTTTAAATCTATTAATCTAAAATAGCAGACAGAGCAGGACAGAATATCAGCTTTTGTATACCTTTAGACAGATGATAGATAGATAGATAGATAGATAGATAGATAGATAGATAGATAGATAGATAGATAGATACTTTATTAATCCCAAGGGGAAATTTACATACTCCAGCAGCAGCATACTGATAAAAAAAGTGATAAAAATGCAGGTATAACAGACAATAACTTTGTATAACGTTAACGTTTACCCCCCCCAGGGTGGAATTGAAGAGTTGCATAGTGTGGGAACGATCTCCTCAGTCTGTCAGTGGAGCAGGACAGTGCCAGCAGTCTGTTGCTGAAGCTGCTCCTCCGTCTGGAGATGATCCTGTTCAGTGGATGCAGTGGATTTTCCATTATTGACAGGAGCCTGCTCAGTGCCCATCGCTCTGCCACGGATGTCGAACTGTCCAGCTCCGTGCCTACAATAGAGCCTGCCTTCCTCACCAGTTTGTCCAGGCATAAGGCGTCCGCCTTCTTTATGCTGCCTCCCCAGCACACCACCGCTTAGAAGAGGGCGCTCACCATAACCTGATAGAAAATCTGCAGCATCTTGTACTATGTGTAATATACAATATAATATAATACTATTTGGCTGTAGCCACTACCCATGGAAACTTAACAGCATTTGGGATACAACTGGTTACATTTATTTTGTTTTTCCAAATGAAGCACAGGTGAAGTTACTTGCTCATGGTCATACAGTGCCAGTAGTGGGATTTGAAGCCCAAAGCCTTAACAACAGCACCACACTGCCTGTCCCTACGTAGTTCACAACGCCTGTAACTTCATTGTTCTCCCCCTATGCACTAGTTTTTATCATTTTTATCATCTCTGGGTGCAAGTACTTTCATTAAACTAGGATGACTCCCTAAGTGTTCCAGTCACTTTTGTTGTAAGGGGAGCTTGTGACTTATTTTTTTTTTTGTAGGGTTCATGTCATACTATCCATTTTGTTTAAGCTCAGCTACCATGTAGCTGGCTTATGGAATGTGCTGCATGTTTGCAGTGTTGTGAATTTTATGTTGGAATGACTATGTACAAAGAAAGAGAGAGGTTGGGAGCTGATGTGCTTATAGTTACCACACCCACCACACGACGAACCACCTGGATTGGGACCCCAGTGCAGCGGGTGACACTTCAGCAACACACTGGAACAGTGTGAGGTGTTTTATGGTGGCTGGCGTGCCAATACTGCCACCAACCAACCAAGTTTTCCATGGGGGTTCAAGGACCTGCTTGAAGGGCTAGATGCCGATTAATGTCAAAGCAGTTGCAGGTTAAGGGCCTTCCTCAAGGGTCCAATGGAGCAGAGTCACTTCTGGCATTTGCAGAGATTTGAACCGGCAATCACAGATCCCTAGCCTCTGGGCCACCACTCTGCCTATGTACAAAGCCCCATAATATTAACAAAATGTTCACACAAACTAAACTAGCTGCATTTTGTTTTCTTTTTTTTATGATTGGTTTGGACAACTGATATGATTTATTTCATTTTTTACTAATTTGCATTCAGTAACCATTCCTAGTTTTTACATCTGTGTTTTCTGGGGTGTTTGGAATCCATAAACACTGTTCATAACTCAAAAAGTAAATAAATAATTGCTAGAAAATGCAAAAAGTAGAGGTATTTGTCTTACCATTAAAACATTTAGAAAATACACAGTAGATGGATTTAAACCAATAAAAAGAGACTACCATATGTTAGGACTGGAGAAAAATTGATTTCAAGAGAAATGCATGGTTTTATTCTGGGAGGTTGATTATATTTTTGGAAACAATAATTCTCTTTAAAATATATTTTAGGAAATCTCTTTAATGATTTAGGTAGCCCATGTGATTTTTGGAATGCTGCAGTTACTTCAGACACCAAGCATAACAATTGAATTGTGATGACCTCTCTGATGAATTGTCATTTTCTAAGGGTGTTATCCTGCATTTTGATGTTTTTGAATTTTCTCTGGCAATCTCCAATCCTAAAAAGATTTTATCTGACAACTTTTAAAAAAAATGTACCCAGTTTATTGTTCTAATGGGCTATAGAGAAAATGTACACCTATGTCCATAGTGAAGTATATTTACAATGTATATAAAAAGTAAATCTGTTTAATGCTAAAGAAAGAGGGAATAGTGGGAGGAAGAGTTGCAGGTGTATACACAAATGCTTTAGTCATTATAGGACTCAGTGATACTCCCTAGTTATTATCTTTCATGAAACGATGACTTCTATACTATTAATTTATTCTAATTATTCATTCCCTTTGTTAGGTTTTCACGTATGCAGAAGCCTAGTCATCCTCACTGCAACACCTAGCAATTATATATTTAATGCAGCGGAACAGCGGCAAAGCATTCAAATTAAAGGTTTATGGTGTTGAATCTGTAGTATGCTAGCTTAGTGCAAAGTTCAACCTTAAAGGGGCATAAGAAGTTATATTTAGCATTAATACTTGAGGGTTTTTAGCAATAAGACTTAAAATACAAATAAATTATCTTTATAGCAATTTATTTCTCCTCAAGTAAATTTTGTAGTAAAGATTTTGTTTTATTGAAATCATGTAAGCACTTGTCCCATTTGAATTTTTCAAAGGATTACAAATGTAAAAATGACAGGGTGTCTTGGCATATGCATTTATTTAGATGCGTACATGCTGTAAAACGAGAGGGCATGGTAAGTGTCTTAAAGGCCAATCTTAAGGGACCCTGGGGGATAGGTCATAGTGCAGTCCTCGTTTCCACTTTTGCCCCTAATTTGGCGCAGAACCTCTCTGAAGAACAATGATCTCATTTCCACTGTTAACCTGTCTCATTCATCTTCTGGTAAGGCAGTGGTTCTCAAACTGTGGGGCGCGCCACCCCAGGGGGAGCGCTGAAGCTGTACAAGGGGGGCATTGAATAAATGAAGAAGACATCAAAATTAATTTTTTACATTTTTATTTCAAATTTAAATTTGCAAGCGTAATCACAACAAATGCATTATAACTACAATTAAAATAAAACATTTCTAAGGCATAGATCTAATGAGTAATATGTGCCTGCTTTAAAGTACACAGCCTGTCCAGGTTTGGTTTGATATTCGAGATAGACACTCTGAGCTCCTTTTCTATTTGAAGTTTGTTTCTATGACGAGCGGCGCCGCTGTTGCTACTTTTATAGTCGCATATTTTCAATCCAGAAAGTTCGAGACATATCAGTATCTGTCGCGAACATTCGGGTAACAGTAGATCAGGTGATAATAGCGTAGCCAATATTGCCAAATTGAGTTAAATAATTTACTGCGTATTGGGTTATTTTCATGATACAACTAACAGAGGTTTAATATTTGTCGGACGAAAATACATTTGTTTCGCGCCGATTGACTTCATCGGTGTCCTCGTTTAGAGATTTTTAAAAATTAAAACATATTTAATCGTTTCTTTACATAAAAAAATAATTAAATAAGAATAAATAATGTATTATTTGTTTTTGGGATTAGAATTACTACTAAAAACCACACAAGACATTTTAACAGTTATTAAAGCACTTTAAAAAAATACATTGCAAATATTTTAATCGAAGTTAGCCGAACACATGCAAATCTTATGGAAGTAAAAATGGTAGGATACCGCGACACCGCACGAGTATCATACCTTTGTGAGTTGTATCATGGGTTATTCTCATCTATCTTATATTATCTAGGGGGTGCAGAATTATCCGGGTAGAAAATGCGCGAAATACGAAAGTTTGAGAACCGCTGTGGTAAGGAGTGAGGGTCATTTGATTGACCAACACCCTGCGAGGTAGAGTAAGGAAAGCACATTCCAACCATAGGAAGATGTCAGATGTCCGTTATTGCTGTTGAAGCTCTTATTGTTAAAGTAACATTTTTATGCTTGATTTTAGTTGTCATTAAGATTAATTGCTAAACATGTGCATTCACTGTATTTTTAACTGTTTTTTAATTGCTCTTCATTAGGAATAAGATGTAAATGACAAAAGAACCAGTAGATCTCTATCTAAATTGTGCCTATTTTCACATTTGTCTATTCATTGTGAACTATCTGGTTTAATAAAATATTTGAAATGAAGTTGAAGAGGAAAAAATGAAAGACTGAGAATCACCCTTCTGCTTCAGGCTACAAATCATTTTGAGGATATACTTGAAAAGGAAAAAAATGTACAGGAATAGCCTGACATGACAGCATGAAAACACTAATAAGCCATAAAATCTGTTATTGGCAAGTACTGGTTTATAATTAATCAATTGGGTTGGAACAAAAACCTGCAGTGACTATGGGCTTCCAGGACTGACCTTGCACACCCCGATCTAGGAGATAATGTGATAATTGTGTGATCTTCATGACCAATTACATTCAGTCAAGGTAACAGTGTAACATGTTTTGAACCAGTACAGCTCAGCAATAAAGTATTTTTTTTTATAAATCTTGACCAGTGTCAAGCCTACAGTCCTCACACACAAGTCTTCTACCTTCTAATTTGAGTTTGGGGCCAGGACTGCTTTGTATTTACGGGCTATCTATCTTAAGTTTTAAAAGCACAGTTTTCAACGCTGTCTTTATTTTTGTTAAGCTGTAGTACTAGGGTGTTGTGCTGTGTTAGCCATTATTAATGTAGTGAAAAGTCAACCAAAATGACACATTTTATTGGCTAACTAAAAGATTACAATATGTAAGCTTTCAAGGCAACTTGGGCCACTTTTTCAGGCATGATGGTTCAGGGTTTATTGTTAAGCTAAAATTCATAAAGGTTTTATTCATTATGTATTTGAGCAAACTGATTATTATCCTATGCACCAGATGTGAATAAAATTCTGAACAATTTACAGTGGTACACCCTCTCCTCCCCTTCAAATATATAAAAAAATCTCCATTTTAATTAATTAGGTAATGCAAAATAATCATGAAATAAATGTCTTTATTTGCACAATGTGCCTGGTTTCAGCACATGTCAATAGCCATTAAAAATTGCTTCCAACTTGTATCAGTTTAATTTATGCGTGAATACCTATATTTCCTGAGTGAAGAACGCGGGTCAGATTAGGGTCTTTGTAAGTCCTTGAACGTTTGACAAGCAGGTAACCTGAGGCTCCCCTTTAATTGGTTTGCTTTCAGATTTTTCTGGGGACGTAGTTCTCTGCACCTCGGATACTCCCACATTTATTGGCAGTAAATTAGTGTTTTTTATAACCTAATGTAATTGGACAGTCGTCAATGCACTATTTCAGGTTCACATCAATGGTTCACAGATCACACCCACCATTAACATAAATAAAGATGAGTGAGTGTGACTTTACAGTAAAGACAACTTAAAGTGGACCTTCCGAAATCAAAGAAAATTCTGTTATTTCCTTAATGAAACACCCCTTCATCAATCGTGTTGGAGGACACGCTTACAAATTGACTTTTTCCTGCTCTTGTTATGACAAATGGAGTTGGCTAAATGGTGTAATTAATATCTTTTTTTTTTGCTTTCCCTGTTCGCTGTTTCAAGGTGTTAGTACTGAAGCATTGTGGTCAACGACGGGTGTACGAGGAATAAAACATCTTTCTGAAAAATGCAAGCAGCATGAAAGAAGCCACAGTGATCTATACTAAATTTAGACTATTATATTGGCAGGCTTATTATTGCTGAACAGCTAGATGCTGGCATTAGAAGGCAAGGCACAATGAAGAGGTAACCAAAATTCAACACATCCTGACTAGAATAATAGACTCTGTGAAATTTTGTAGAGCAACTGAATTGGTTTTGGGCAGCATGGTGGTGCAGTGGTAGCACTGCTGCCTCGCAGTAAGGAGACCCGGGTTCACTTCCCGGGATCTTCCTGCATGGAGCTTGCAAGTTCTCCTCGTGTCTGTGTGAGTTTCCTCCGGGTGCTCCGGTTTCCTCCCACAGTCCAAAGACATGCAGGTTCATTGGTGATCCTAAATTGTCCCTAGTATGTGCGTGTGAGTGTGTATGCCCTGCGGTGGGCTGGCACCCTGCCCGGGTTTGTTCCTGCCTTGTGCCCTGTGTTGGCTGGGACTGGCTGCAGCAGACAACCGTGACCCTGTGTTAGGATATATTGGGTTGGAAAATGACTGAATTGGATTTCCATGGCTATGATGAGAGTGAGGGCTCCGATAAGCCCGGGATTTTTTGTTGGTTGGTGGATGTTGTTGCCTCTCTCAATGGAGTGTTAAAAGAGCACCTTGAGAATGCCACTGTATTTAAGGAAACATCAAATACTGTACAGAATGAGCTATCTGACTCCCCAGAACACTCGGTGCCATGCATAAATTTTCTAATGTAATAAAAAAAATTGCATCTGTCCAGACTGGCATTTGGGTAGCGTTGTCATCTGCTGGTGGTTTTTTTATATTGTGATTGCTCTGTATTTTAATATTTCATTTTATTCAATGTTTTATTGTTCAGCACTTTGTGACATTTGTCTGTGATAGGCAGTTTATAATTTTTTACCAACATACTTAAGAAAAAGAAAAGAAATTTTTTATTTTGCCACAAGTACAATACGTAAACCAAAAAAGTGTAATTTCATTATTGCTAATGGAACTGGTGTAACTTTTCAGCAATTTCAAAGTTTTCAGCTATTTTTATTTCAGTTATTTCAAAGTTTAAAACTTGATGTTTTTAGTGAGATTTGGGTTGTATCAACTTTTTATTATGAACAATTTATGACACGTTATATGTGATATGAAGTAAATATGTTCTGCTGTGACTCCAGAAATATGTATTTTTTTTAATGATTTGTGTGCTCCCCCATTAAGAAGCCTAAACTGTTAATGTATTGGCATCTATCAAACATTAGAGATTAACGTATATTTCTATATATGAGGACGTTTTTCAAAGTATATAAAACTTTTTGCAGAAATATCATGACTCGGGAGAGGTTGAATGAATTGGCGATGCTGTAAATGGAAAGGAGACTGGAGACTGAAATGGCTCAATTTAGTCAGAAAGTAATTGAGAAATTTTATGCCTGAAGGAAAGGAGGACAACATTTATGTTCAAGTAGTGCTACTAGGCAGTGTGTAGGCAACCATCCAGTTTGTGTGTTTTTCTTCTCTTTTCTCCTGAGCTATGAAATGCTGCTTCAGTTCCCCCAAAAAAAAACTGCGCCCCCACCCAAATTTTTTTCACCAGCCACCATTGGTTGCACAACATCTCATTTCAATAAACGCGTGCCAAACATTATCATAAATGGTACTGGTGAGGACTAATTAGATCATTTATGTTAGGTAAAATGTCTAGAGGGGGCTGGGCGGTCTCATAGCCTTGGAACCCCTGCAGATTTTGTTTTTGTTTTTATCCATCCATCTGGAGTTTCTTTTGTTTGTTTTTTTTTTGTCCTCCCTGACCACAGGACCTTACTTTATTCTTTGTTAATTAGTACTGCCATATTTTTATATTTTTTCTTTTTTTTTTCTTCATATTGTAAAGCACTTTTGATCTACATCACTTGAAGGAAAACATGCTATATAAATAAATGTTGTAGTTGGTTAGTACATAGTATATGAGGTACGTCTTAAATTAAATGGTGTTAGGAAACTATTTTAAAAATGTTTGTCATTTAGGCAGCAGGCTGTTTTTCTTCCTTCTGCTATCATGCAGGAAAGGTTACACAAAAACTATATTAAACCTAAAAATTACAAAATTAAAAAACACCAGTGATTTCCACCAACAATGTTATCAGCACACATATTGAAAGGGTTTATTTCTGTACTTGAGATAATGGGCTGAATAAAAAAAATACCTTTCACACTAGAAAGTAATTAAATCTAAAAAGTGTGTTTAGCTAGATACTAGAAAATACAAATTGTAAGTTTAGTAGATCAGCTGAGTTGAAACAGCCAAAGTTAAACCTTAAGTGCAGATCATGCACAGTTATTCATTTAGGCATAAGAATTACACAGTCGATAACACATTTAAAATACCGTATATACTCGCAGATAAGTTCTAAAGCGGTTAAGTCGGGGCTTGATTTTACCATATAATTTCCGGTATTTTATAATGTTGGTCGTAGAAGTCGAATGCAGAAAACTCACGCTATTGGTCCAAGAGAATATGATATGCTAACGCCCATCTGAGAGAGTAACCATGGGGCAGACTGCCTTTTTTTGTATGTATTGTGCCTACGTGACCATGCGGTAATACCCACATTATTCTGAAGCGACGTTTGCACTGTTTTGTGATATTTGTATCTCACACCCTCATTCACCGTTATCGTTAGAGCATCCATTATTTATGATAGAGAGTTCGATCAGAAGAAAATATAAAGCTGGTTTTAAATTAAAAGTTGTTGACATGGCGAAAGAAATTGGCAACTGCACTGCTGCAACAAAATTTGATGTGTCTGAGAAACTAGTGTGAGACTGAGGAAACAAGAAGAGGTAAAAAAAAAATTAAGGGTCGCATTTCTGAACGGCCATATAAGTCGGGGTCTGATTTTATGACCGATTTTTCGAGTTTCAATACCTGACTTATAAGCAAGTATATACGGTAAAAAAAGCTTAAAAAAACTTTAAAAAAGCTGTGCTGATTTCATTTTCATACTTTTTAAAACTGATTAGTAAGTAGGTATTATAGCAGTTTTAAAATGTTAATAGAAGTTTTCCAAAATACTATAATCTTAAGCAACTCCCTATAATGATAAAGGGTAGGAAACCTGCAAATGCTAGAAATGTTTGATTTTCTAGTGGTAGACATCATGAAAGACTAAGACAAGGCCAAAAAGTCCTCCTGGTTGACAGGCAGGAGCAGATTTGTTTAGCTGAGCAATCTGGAGCCAGTTTGCTCATTTAAAGAAGAGGTCATGGAGGACTTGTAGGAGGGCATTACTCTCCTGCCTAATTACAGAGGACAGCATACAGTCCGTTAAGAGAGCAGCAGAACAGTTACCCTTCGTAAAGGGAATGGCAAGCCTCTGACTGAATTTTTATTTCTGGGTGACAAATATTACAACACTCTAAACAAAACAAAACACTTGGGGCAAGCAGATTTCAATGAATCAGAAACATTTTTGTAAGTGGGCAAGCAAAAAATCATAGTCAAGGGTGCTTAGTTGCTAACTTAAAATTCTTCTCTAAGCCAAATTCTGCTGCCCTTCAGCCATGAATAAAACGCCATCTGTCATGTGTAGCAAGTTTAAAAGAAAGAAACGCAAGTGACAGAAAGATTTGGGCATCCAGATAGAAAACCTTTTCTAACGCTGACAAAAAAAGGTTAAAGAAAAAGGCACACAAGGGTACAAAGTAAACTTTAAGTGAACTAATGTTGATGAGGCATCCTTCAGGTCTGGTTTCACGCTGTACTCCGACTTCTGGTTGAGCTTTTCTTTACATATCTATGGCCAGGAATGGACAGAGTTACTAGGTGAAAGTGGAACTGGGTTACTAGTTTTTTTCGGGGAACGAGTCTCAGAACTATAGGTGAAAAAGAACAGGCAGTAAAAAGACAGCACCCCCTTTCTGCTCATCATTGGTACTGACAGAATTTGAGAAGCCCTGAATATGTCCCCTATACAAAGATGTTCAACAGTCCTCCCTTTAGTTCATCTGTATTGAGACATGTGGACCTAACCGAGAGGTTGTGAATAAGAGAAAGGGCATCCACGTTGGCATAGGGAAGCCTTCAGTGGTGCAGCCTCTTAAACTTGTAAAGCTGCAGATATACAAAAACAATGTGACTCTAGGATTGGACTACTTATGAGTCAGTAGCCATTGCAGATATGGTTCATAACCAAGTTAAACTCTATCCCAAGAAAATAATACCTTAGTTATGTCACTGCCCATTTAATGGTTAGGGTTTCCCATTTGAATATCTTCTTTCCTGGTCCAGCAGTTTCTGGCTGAGGCATAGTACATCCCAAAGTGGTCTATGCCATCAATTTTCTGACTAAGTTCAACCCCTGGCTGGCATCAGACATGTTAGTCTAGAGATAAAAAGGGAAAGAACAGTCGGGAGGAGTTTGAACAGATACAGCCCTGAGGGCCTTCATTGGAGATCCTAAATTGTCCCCAGTGTGTCCTTGGTGTGTGTGTGTGTGTGTGTGCCTTGCAGTGGGCTGGCACCCTGCCTAGGGCTTGTTTCCTATCTTGCGTCTTGTGTTGGCTGGGATTGGCTCCAGCAGACCCGCGTGACCCTGTAGTTAGGATATACAATAGCAGGTTGGATAATGGATGGATGGACAGATACTTTGTGAGCTCAAGAAAAGCTTGAACCTGCCTTTTGTGTTCAGCTGGGGTCAGTCACGAAGTGAAGCAAATTTGTAGGATTGAGATTTGACCGTCTGACATCTCACCACGTATTGGAATCTGGAATAGACGATTAAGATAGTCATCCAGATAAGTAGCACTATAAGAATTGTAAGGTTGCTGCTGACTGTCCATCAGACCCTGGAAGGTTGCTGGTGCCTTATGTAAACTAGATGGAAGGACCCAGTGTTGACTGGGGGTGCTAAACATGGTTTTCTCCTTTGCTGATATCATTAAGTGCATTTGCTAATAGCCTTTATCATATTGAGGGTCATCAAATATTGTATGAGTCCTTTATAAGGTAATTCACTCAAGACATTGGATATGCATCAAAGCAAGAAACCTGGTTTAAGCAACAATAATCATTACAAAAACACCAAGTATTCTGAGGTTTTCACACTAACACAATAGAACTTGACCGGGGTGTAAAGCTTTTCCTCTGTCAACCCCAATTCTAGCATCTAGTACTTTTAAAGAAAAGGGAGACAGGTGTTAGGCTAACGACTTCATACTACCTGCAACTTTGTATCTGCATTCTACTGGCTCATTCATTCTGGGACAGTTGGGACATTATGTTCACCATATTTGTAACAGCACAGTGGAGGAGGAGACCATTCCTTGCATCATGCTCCCATCTCCATTTTCCTCGGTTTTGCTTCAGACTTTGCTGGACAGGTGGCTTGAAGCTTTTTATTCTCTTCCAGTTTCTCTGCCCAAAGAGTGGTCCTATGCGCTTCAATTACCTCGACCAGTACCTCTATATTGGCTTCGTATGGTGTTTGCTAAGCTGTCTGGTAGCGCATGTACTATGTGTGACTGGATCTATCACTTTCTTGACTTTTGTCTCACCTTGTTTTAGCCATCTGGACAGTATTCCCCATAATGTGCTCTATGTCAGAGTTGCAGTATACTTCTGTGCCTGGTTTTTTGGACATATACTGAACTACACAAGAATTCCTCATTTTTTAGCTGGGTGTAGTTTTTTGTGGCGAGTTCATCAAGGTTGTAATATGCCCATTGTGCCTCCAGGGTTTAGAAATGGAGCAATGATTTGAGCCCACTCTTCTATGAGCTACTTATGTTTTGTGGAAGTCCTTTCAAAGACAAATATCAACTTCAGTATTATCGCTTGGGCATAACAGTACAAGTACTCTAGAGGGACCCATAGCCTTCTTTTTTTTGAGGGCTTACTGGGTGTTGGATTGTGTCTATGCCTCTACAAATTCAGTGCAATGGCTGGTAACTTGAAGCTGGAGCTGCCGAATTTGTTCTTCCAGCTCCCTGATAAGTTCAATTTAAAAACGTAACTCACAGAAAGAGTTGGAGTTCCAGATGGAAGACAAAAAGGCTAAAGAAAAAAGCACACTGGGGTGCAAAATATACTTTTAGTGAACTCAGGTTGTTGAGAGCACTCTGACACTCTGAACAGTTGAACTTCGGTTTATATATTAATGGCTGGGAGTTACTGAGTTGACTCTAGAGTGAGGAATAGTGTTGGAAGAAAGGATCTCTGGGAAGGAATTAGTCAGGACTAAAAGAGGAAGATATGCAGTAACAAGAAAAGTGTGGAAAGATAGCTAGAAAGAAATATGGTATGGGCCAGAGTGTTTTCAGTCATGCTTTGAAGGTGGGCTGGTTGAAGAATGAGCAGGTTTAGAGGGTAACATGAGTTATATTTAATTAAGAGGCAACTTGATTGAATTGTGTCAAATTATAAAGGGGATTATTACAGTGGATACCACCTAATACTTAAAAATATATTTTTTAAGAAGAACACAGAAGCTGGTTAAGGCTAAATTTTCCACAGAAAATCTTTCCATGCAAGAGAACCATGCACACAAAAGTAGAAGACTGAAATACTTTGTGGAACTTCCTAACTCTACCTAATGTTATTTAGGAGAAGTTTGGTAATCAGGATTGACAAGCTTTTTTTTCTGAATTACCTGTTCTCATCCAAATTGTTTTGTGTTTGTCATACCATAACAGAGTGAAAATGAAAAAAAATTGGTTATGATTGCAGCTTATTCCAGTTTTATTCCCGTTAACTAAAATTAAATATATCTATACCGAAAAACAATTATTTTGTTACCTAAAACTAAAATAAAAAAAACAAAATATCTGCAAACGATGCATTGCAAACCACAATACAGAAGCTTCGGAGGTTAACCGTATTCAAGGCTAGAGCACAGCGTTGTGGCTTGTGCTGTGAACATCGGTTACATTTATGTGGACTGAGTGTACGTAACTTCAGATATTGTTTTTATAGTTGAATATTTGAAGTGCATCATTAAACACTCTCAATTGGTAAACTCTGTTTATTCCTACCCATGTTATTAAATTATATCCTTCCAGTTAAGGCTCAGAAGAGCTCTCTAGGTTTTGCATGTTGCTTATTAAGTGAATGATCTGAGATGTTACTATAACAGATATTCAATAGTTAATGCAAGCAATATGCATGTATAAGCACACTGTATACATCTCTATTTCTGCTGTTGTTGTTATTAACACAGTTCAAGTAGTGACTTCAACAGTATTTAAAAAAATAAGCAAAGTGTGATGGACAGCGTGCATGAGCAGGTATCCTGGACAGAATGGGGCAAGGTTCGTTACCTGGACAGGAGGCCAGTCCTTCAGAGGCACAAAAAGGAAGGTGAGAGTTGTCTTGCCTTGGTAACGAGGCAGGCAGGAGATGCCAGTGTGGAAGTGCTTGTGTCCTGGCAGGGTTGGACTGAGGAACAATACCCTGCCAGCAGAACAGTGTGATGAAAAAACACGGGGAGGCAACCTATCAGGACTGTATGCTCCCCCAAGACATTAGGTTGTAGTATCCCCGGGCAACACAACCAGTATTCACACCCAGAAGGCATCCTGAGAACTATAGTCCCTTGGGGCAGCCTTGATGGGTTCCATGGGTGCTGCTGGGATTCGTGATCCATACTTTGTGAGGCTTCCTTGTGACCCAGGGGTACTTCTTACAGGCCATGTCCTGGCACTGGAAGTACTTCCAGGTCTCATATAAAAGGAGACGTTCTTCCTCATCCAAGCATGATGGAGTCTGGTGGAAGAAGAACAAAACTCACCTAGGAGGTGTGGAGGAAGAAAAAGGAGAAGAAAGAAAGAAAGAAAAGAGACAATTGTGTTTGTGTTTAATAAGAAGCCTGGTCTGCGGTACGCTATAATAAAACCTTTTATTGAAAAGTGGGATTTGGGTCTGTGAGGTCTGGGGTGCTGCAATGCCCCCTTCTGGTCACAAAGTAAGAATTCTCTGAAAAAAAAGTTTGGAAATGGGTAGATGACATGTAGTCCTCATCAGCAGATATCAAAAATAAATCTATACTAATAAAAGGCAAAGCCCTCACTCACTCACTCACTCACTCACTGACTCATCACTAATTCTCCAACTTCCCGTGTAGGTAGAAGGCTGAAATTTGGCAGGCTTATTCCTTACAGCTTACTTACAAAAGTTAAGCAGGTTTCATTTCGAAATTCTACGTAACGGTCAACAACGTCCGCCATGTTGAACTTTCTTATTTATGGCCCCATCTTCACGAAATTTGGTAGGAGGCTTCCCTGAGCTAACCGAAACCAATATATGTACTTATTTCGATGGTATGACGCAACTGTCAGCCGCCATATTGAACTTTGCAACGTCACTAATTCTCCAACTTCCTGTGTAGGTAGAAGACTGAAATTTGGCATGCTCATTCCTTACAGCTTACTTACAAAAGTTAAGCAGGTTTCATTTCGAAATTCTACGCGTAACGGTCATAACAGTCATCAACATCCGCCATGTTGAACTTTCTTATTTATGGCCCCATCTTCACGAAATTTGGTAGGTGGCTTCCCTGCGCTAACCGAAACCAATGTACGTACTTATTTCGGTGGTATGATGCCACTGTCGGCCGCTATATTGAACTTTTCAACGGTCTTTGTTACTTATGGGATCATCTTCAAGAAATTTGGTACACGGGTTCCCAATTTTAACTGATTCCTACTTATGTACATATATACGTCCATAGCCTGCAGCTCGGTCACTGTGTGAGGTGACGTTGGGTCCCCCATCCCAATGCCTCCCACGTTGTTGGCTGCCTGCCTATATAAGGCCGTCCGTTGCTCCAGTCTCTACATTCCCTTCCTTGCTACACCACGGGATTCACGTCTCCCTGCTGATAACTACAGCCTTTTAAATTTCATCCACGGCTTCTCCGTTGTTTTATTGTTCATTTATTACGATTATAGTTATTGTGTAGACTTACTTTACATTGTTCAGGTACCCATTTCCTTTATCATTCCAACCATACCCCCTTTAACATGTCTATCGAGGTGATCACCATCGATCAAAGAACTGTCACTTACCGAGTGGTTTCCATGCCTGGAGATGGCACCTGACTTTTACATTCTCTTTGTTACATATTGCACGGCCATATCAGGCTCACTCTTGATATCTGGAGGAACATTGTGTCTTATGTATTGAATGACTGGGACAGGTTCAAGGTGTGGACTGATGACGGTACAGGAGATAATTATACTACACAGGAGCGCTAGAAGAGTGAAATGCTTAAGCCCTTCACGTATAGATCTGCATGTGAGTTGATGGCTGCCGCTGAATTGTTCAGTTGTCGCTTTCAAGTGTACCAAAATGGCCAAATATTTTACACCTTTCGACAACCGCCAATGCCTCTTAAACATCTTAGATTCACAGGTGACAATTTCAGTAGTGGACACTTTGATGTTTATAAATGTTTAAACTCTCAAAAGCTGGATGTGAAGTTATCAATAAAACAATGCTTGACAGATGCCGAATGTCTCTTCAACACAAGTCCTACAAATACTGTCGTAATTGAAACAAACCATGAAACTCAAACCGATTATGACAGCAGCAATCCAAGCTGTGAGATTTGAAACAAGATTACTTTTCACACAGCCAACTGTACATTGCATGCTCAAGAGTAAGCTCAGCGCACAGCTTGGTCATATTACAACTGGAGGGCCGAACTCACAATGTGGTATACAAAGAAATCCATAACAAATAATTATTGGTATATTTTCCCTCAGTTTAAAAAGGTTTAATTTTCTTCTTAATAAAAATTTTAAGGCAGTATTTCGCCGCTGCGAAGCACGGGTATTTTGCTACTGTAAAATAAGAGTATATGTGTACATTAATTTTACTGCTCTAAAAGGGAATCTCAAAAATAAAGAAAAGAAAAGCATTTTTTAAATTAAATATTTTGCTTAAAGCTGTTGCAAGTTAAAGTAGCAAATGACATCAAAGCAGACTTTTTATTTGATTCTTGCATTTTTTTGATTATATGGGAAGACTTGAACTATCAAATTATCAGGAGAAATTTGAGTTCTGTCGCTGAGAATAAAATTGTGTGTATTAAATTGATAGGTGCAATATAAATGCTATACAATTTGCCAATTATAAAGATAACTGTGTTTTACACTTTAATATCTGTGTCTGTGTGGACATTTTGGTGTGACAAAAAACAAAAGTGAATTGCTAAAAAAACTAAAACTAAATAAAAACTAACAAAAGAGAAAAAGCTAAATAAAAAATAAAATTACAATATGGCTATATATATATATATATATATATATATATATATATATACAGTATATATATATTTAAAAATGAAAAAAAATAAAATAAAAAAGTACATTAAAACTAAAACATATCTTTAAACTAGAAAAAACACTGGCTTATTCTGGTATGCTGCATTTAGAATGCCTGCCGAAACTCTGTGACAACACCAAAGATTTCTGGGGCAACTCAACACTTGGAAAATGTTTCCCTAATGAAGCAATTTATGAGGAAGATGTTTTAAAATCAGTCACGCCCTGAAATCCCTGATCATAAAGTTTGACACACAGGCAACTGTGGACATTAAATCTAAAAGTTCTCGGGTTGGAGAAATGGTGTCATTTCCTACAAGTCTACTGGGATGCTGGCCTAGCAAACCAAGAAAACGAAGAGTTGTGTATTTCCTTGTCATTATGGACTATACCTCTGAGATGGGCCATCCTTTGCCATTCTCTGTGGGTTTGGACACGGTCATTTGTGAGATATTAGTTGGTGCCATTGAACACATGCACCTTGTATGTTTTCTTATATCGATAATTATTCTCAGCCAAGAACTGCTATGAACAGTCTAAGGGTTAAGGTCATACAGTACTACTATTTCCCCAGATTTTCAGAGAGCATCGTTATACATCTGCTAAATATCGCACTCTGGGAAACTGCAGATTTGAGGGGCACAGAAAGGTATTTTCTACTGAAAGAATTTAATAAAAATTCTGTTTTCATACAAGCATCTGCAAAATCCATTGAACATTCTAGCAAGAGCTGTTCATAAAACTGTTACTGGTAATTTAAATGAGAACTTTTCTCAGGTTTAAGAATTTTGTTCTTTTTAAGATGAGATGTTGAAGTGCAAGTATAAAACTTGTCCTGGTAGCAACAGGTTCAAGGTAAAAAAAATCCTTTAGTGGATTCCACATCATTCATTGCAGGATGCACTTCCACAGGCACATACTGTACACACTTGTATGGAGACAATTAGAAGATCCATTAATTAATCAGTTTTCAAGTGCAGTACAGTTTTGGATTGCAGGGTTGCAGACCACATCCCAATCATATCTGGTCCAAAGCAGGAATCATCCTTCTATGGAATGCTCGACCATTGCAGGGTACTGTCATCTACACCCCCACTCTCAAGAAAATTAAGAGATGCTAAATTAAATTAATTTCTGTTGAGCTTTATCCAAACTGAAGCTCTGCGTTATCATTTCATTGGAAGAATAAAGCTTTTCCTGCCTAAGGCGTGTCAAAATATATCTTCAATCAACCATGACACAGGAATATTTG
This sequence comes from Polypterus senegalus, assembly GCF_016835505.1. Classification (NCBI taxonomy): domain Eukaryota; kingdom Metazoa; phylum Chordata; class Cladistia; order Polypteriformes; family Polypteridae; genus Polypterus; species Polypterus senegalus. Next base: position 152,252,305 of record NC_053156.1, on the reverse strand, counting down.
ACATGCCTGACACAATTTCAATAGAATATGAAATCATCCAAAGCCTGCATCTACATGACCTAGTTGAAGTCTTTGCGTAAGTCAAGGAGAGAAACAAGTGACTTCACCAGACAAAAGTTTTCTTTTTTAGTTCTAAGATTATTTTGCTTTTGTGCTGTTGGCTAAAATTTTGATTTGGATTGCTCATTTCTTTTTATTCTAAATACTTTGTACCAATAATGTACATGTTGCAACAAAGTGACTCGCTTTTAAATGCCAGTTTGTTTGCCCTTCTCCTTAGCTGTACAGTTTCTAATATTGGTGATAAAGTCATCAACAGAACATTTACTAGCGAGAGTAGTTATGATAACATTTTTTCAGTCAATTCTATGTTTAAAACCAAGCTGTTGGTTTTCACTCACTTTCTGTCTTTTCTTATCAGGCACCTCCTTTCCTGCTGAGGTTTTCACAATCACTTAAAAAATATTAAAATCCTGACAAAATTAAATACATGACAGGAATATGTTTTGTCTTTTAGGATACTCTACACATTGAATATCATTTAATTTTGGCACAGACAATCCTCTAAATCTGTCTCTTCTGATTAAGGAATATTGTTATGCTGCTTAATGCAAATTTTTAATCTACATCCACTTAAAATCTTGTTCAAAGAGATGTCATTCCAAGGACAAGATACATTTCTGTTGCCGTTCTATAGTCTGAATACCAGTGGTGCTTTTGGCATGAAAATTCTGGCGGGGCAACAAGGACCTATGAGAGAGACATAGAGCTATCCTGAGAAGCTAGCCATTGTAAATACCACATGGACTGGACCGGCATTGCAGCTAGAAGAGTGGATGGTCCGATACCAAGATGGTAAGGCCGACAGCCCACCAGAGGTGGAGGAGGTTGCTGGGGATTTTCTATCCCCTCACCCCCAGATGCTAAATGGCAGTAGGCCTCCATAAAAGTGCCCATTCAGAAACCAGCAGGGAATGCTGGGAGATGTAGTCCTGCTGGGACCATGGGTGCCACAAAGGGGTGCTGTAGGGAGATACGCTTCCCTATTTATGGGACTTCTGTGTGACCTGGAAGTACCTCAATCAAGCAATCGCCCTGGCACCTGAAGTACTCCCTGGTCTGTAATAAAATTTGTGGGGCCGTTGCAGTGTGTCTACCAGACGTTGAAAAGTAGCTGGTGCCCCGTGCAAACCAAAAGGAAGGACCCTGTATTGCCAATTTTCACTGGGTGGACTAAAAGCGGTTTTCTCTTTAGTGGAGTCCATTAAGGGAACTTGCCAATACCCTTTAGTCATGTCAAGAGTAGTTAGGAATCGAGCGTTCCCTAACCGATCAAGTAAATCATCCACTCGTGGCATGGGATACGGATCGAATTTAGAGACCTGATTAAGTCGTTGGAAGTCGTTGCAAAACCTCCACGACCCATCAGGTTTAGAAACTAAGACAATTGGACTACACCAAGGGCTATAGCTTTCTTCAATAACCCCTAGTTCCAGCATTCGTCTAATTTCCAACTCCACTTCTGCTTTCTTTGCCTCCGGGAGCCTGAAAGGTCTCTCTCTGACAATCACCACAGGATCAGTAATAATGTCATGTACAATCAACGCAGTACGTCCAGGTATCTCGTCCACAACTTTGGGGACAGACAAGATAGCCCGTTTGAGATCTTTTCGTTGTTCAGATGTCAAATCAGGACCAAAATTAATGGGCACATGATGTGAAAAGAGAACGTGGATGACCGGAGGAGGGAACAAGATCCCTGTCCTTCCACGGTTTCAGCAGATTAATATGATATACGCGTTCACTCAGTCAATGATTAGGTTGTTTAACCAAATAATCCATGAGCCCTTTTCTTTCCTTTATTTCATAGGGGCCTTGCCAATGTGCTAACAATTTTGAATGGGAAGTTGGGACGAGTACCATTACACGATCACCCAGGACGAACTCCTGAATGGTGGTGTTTCTATTATAACAGGACTGCGCTGTTTGTGCTTTTTCCAAATTGTCTTTTAGAATGGGTCTAATTTTCTCTAGTCTATCACATAATTGCGCAATATATTCAAGAATATTTGAAGTAGGGAGGACCTCCTCTTCCCATCCTTCTTTTAACACATCCAAAAGCCCTCTGGGTTGTCTTCCATACAATTTCAAAAGGAGAGAAACATGTAGAGGTCTGAGGGACTTCCCGGTAAGAAAACAAAACGAGAGGAAGCAACTGATCCCAGTTTCTTACATCCTCATTAACTACCTTAAGTAACATCTGTTTCAAAGTTTGATTAAAACGTTCTACCAACCCGTCAGTTTGGGGATGAGAGACAGACGTTTTCAGATGTTTTATATGGAGTAATTTGGCTACCTCCCTGAACGTCTCATAAGTGAAAGGAGTCTCTTGGTCTGTTAAAACCTCTTTGGGGATCCCAACACAAATGAATATCCCTACTTATTCCCGTGCAATGTTTTTTGTATTAGCCTACCGCAATGGAACAGCTTCTGGAAAGCGAATGGCATAATCAACTAACACTAAAATATATTTAAATCCTTTAACAAGGGTTCTAGGGGTCCTACGAGATCAATCCCGACTTGTTCAAATGGAATATCAATAAGGGGAAGGGGAACAAGAGGAGCTCAAGTCCTTCTTGGAATCTAGCAAAGTTGACAATCTGGACAGGAAGCGCAAAATTGCCGGACCTCCTCATTTATTCCCCGCCAATAAAATCGGAGTTTTATCCTCTCTAAAGTTTTATCAGAGCCTAAATGGGCTCCCAGTAGGTGAGCATGTGCTAATTCACACACGTCACCGAAAAGTGTGTGGAATTAACAACAATGCTCGCACTTCACCTCTGTGTTCTGCTACTCTATATAATAATTCATTTTTAATTACAAAGAACGGCATCGGTGGCATGGGATTCAGTGTTGCATAACCCTCGGTGGACACTACAGCATTCCTAGCAAATTTCAAGGAATCATCGTTCCATTGTTCTCTTTTAAAAGATGAAGGTGTTAAAAGGAATTAGGAAGATAAATTTTGAATTGGGTACTGCGTGACCTCAAGGGGAGGGGTTTCTGCCGCCACGTCCTCCACGTTAACTGTACTAGTTCCCGCAGAGGACGATGGGACATTGATTTCTTCGCATTGGATACCTGTGTTACTGTGGGACATGGCGTGGAGGCAATCAGAGCAGTATTCTCCATGACTAAGCCTAAATATTTCTTAGGTACAGTTGCGTTTACCGCTGGTAATTTTATTCCAATCTCTAACAAGTATGACTGGAAAAGGGGGATCCGGTAATATAGCCATGGCCATGCTTGTCGGGTTATGATTTACTGATACCACACATCTAGCGGTTTTATAATAGCAGATATCCCCATGAATACATTTAAGACTAGTTTTTATCTTAGTCCACTGTTGTGGTAAAACAAAACGGGAAGAAACAATGGATATGTTACTCCCGGAATCAAACATTGCCCTTACCTTTCTGCCATTTATAATAACTGCTCCTGTATAAGGAAGAGATAAAGGGTTATTCACTGTGGCACAATATCTTTCTCCCTTCACCAACAAGCAATCCATGGGCTCGTAGGAACAGTTAGGGGACAGATGTCCAATCTCTTCACACTTGTAACAGCAGGAAAGATTAGCTGGTCTATCTCGTCAGGTTCGGGAGCTTGTTGGGGATGGGTCAGGAGCTGCCCCACGTGCCTGTTGGGTTCAGTGAGAGAACCATTCTGATCGCCCTGATGTACAAGCCGCCCAATGGAGCTCTGCGATCTTTATTAAGGTGTCCATATCATCAAAATTATACTTCCAGACTTGTTGGGTGATATGTTCAGGGAGGGCATGTACAAAGGTCTCACACGCTAAAAGCTCGGCCATCTTGTGAGAACTATTGATGTCAGGCCTTAGCCAATGACAAACTTTTCCCCGGGCTTCAAAGCCCTGGGTTCTCAGTGGCCTCTCAGGGTTGAACTGCCACTCCCTCCATTCTCTCGCCTGCTGCTCTGGAGATACACCGTAGCGCTTGAATACCTCCAACTTAAGAGCGTCATAATCAGCAGCCTGCTCCTCAGTTATATCATAATAGGCTCTCTGCGCCGTTCCCTTCAGGTAGGGAGCCAGTTGGTACGCCCACTCCAACCTCGGCCATGCGTTCTGCTTAGCAGTACGCTCGTAGATCAAAAAATAAGTCTCAATTTCATCTGATTCACTCAGAGTTGTTAGTGTAATGGGTTGTGACCGAGCGACCTCCGTCCGTACCCCTGCAGCAGCATGAGCCCCCGCTAGTTGTGTTCTTGTCTCCCCCATTTGTATTTTCAGGGTTTGCAGATCGCCCATGATGGTATTTAGAACAGTGTTCAGGTCCTGTTCTTCTGACATTTTTTGAAACAATTCCTGCCGACTACGCTAATTGTAGTAAATATTCTGAATAAATAATTCGTCACAAAAACAAAACAAAGTTTCGGGGACTGTCCCCATATATTGTCATGCAGACAATAATGAAAAAGAAGCGATTCAAAGTCTTAAAGTACAATGAACAATTTTACTTGGAACAAAATGGCGGTTATGATCGTGTGACAGGAAGTGGTTGGCAGGAAGTGACGATGCAGCAGGAACCGGAAACAACATCATCATGATGGGCCGGAAGTGAGGTGATTTGTGGGAGCCGAAAGTGACGTCATCAAGGTTGGCTGGAAGTGAAATCATTGTGGCCATTTTGGAAACTAGAAGTTGCGGGAATTATTTTTCTTCATGATTTCTGTTGATGAAAAAAAGTTCAGGTAAGTACCACGTGATGACCCTTTATCTTGTGATATTTCACTCACCTTTAGGCTCTTTGCCTGCCTCCTAATCGCACATGTGTGACAATGTGTACTAGCAAAATACCAGCAATTCGCAGAGGAGAAGTAGTGTGTTAAAGAAGTTATGAAAAAGAAAAGGAAACATTTTAAAAGTAACATGATTGTCAATGTAATTGTTTTGTCACTGTTATGAGTGTTGCTGTCATCAAGGATTTGATTATCAATATTTCTTTCAATCAGGTTCGTATTTGGAGGACGTGTTGTATTCAAGTTACATTCCGCGTTTGTCAACTGTTGTAAACATACAACAGGTTTAATTGATAACTTTGTGTCCACGCTGTCAGAGTTGAAACATTCATAAACATCAAAGTGTCCACTACCCAAATCGCTACCCATGAATCTAAGATGTTTAACAGGCAATCCCAGTTGTCCAAAGGTGTAAAATATTTCCCCATTTCGATACACTTGAAAGTGACAACAAACCAACTCCGCGGCAGCTATCAGTTCACATGCAGAGCCATAGGTTAAGAGATTAAGCATTCCACTGCTATAGTAGTCCTGTGTAGTATAATTGTCTCCTGTACCGTCATCAGTCCAAACCTTCAACCTGTCCCAGTCATTCAGTTCATAAGACACAATGACTCTGTGGATATCAAGGCTGAGACTGATATGGCTATGCAATAAGTAAGAGAGAGAATGGAAGAGGCAGGCTCAATCTCGGGGCATGGAAACCACTGGGTACGGGTTGGTGAAATTGTGATTGACTGTGATCACCAGAATAGACATGTTATTCGGGATAAACTTGCACCCGTTATGAAAGAAAGTACGAAGGAAGGCGAGAAGAGGTGGAGCAGGGAATGAAAAGCAGAAGTCAGCACCAGGAAGACGTACATAAGCAAGTAAGGAAGCCTAACAATGACAGCCTTGAAGCAGTGGAGTAAAAGAAAAGGCAACAGCCACGAGGAGGAAGATGTGAGGAAGTAAGGAAACCCAACAATGTCAGCCTTGAAGCGGTGAAGTAAATGAAAAGGCAGGAGTCACCATCAGGAAGACATGAAGCAAGACCAACAATAACAGGCTTGAAGCGGTGGAGTAAAGAAGAAGGGAGCAGTGAGCACAATGAACAGCTGAGGAAAGTAAGGAGCCGAGTGAGGAGGCACATGAGCGGAGGATGTCGTTAATGTATATAGGCAGGGAACCAACCACGTGGCAGGTGCATGGACAGCGGCCGTGTGGAAAAAGGAAGTGGGGACCTGTGGGAGGGGCAGCCCTAGTGCGTCTCTGCTGAGAAATAAATTGTCTGTTAATAGAAATAAGGAATGAAAACGCCGAAAGTTCCTTATGGCATAATGGCGAGAACTGCCAAAAAAAGACATTACTTTCAAAATTGAAGAACAGGGAAATGAGGAAGAAGAGCAAACCGCTACAATGAGGAAGACATCTGAAATATCTGACTATGAGGCAAAAAGAAAGTGTAGCTTTTTGTTTTCATAGACAAAAGAATTCCCATGGCGGTAATATAAGGTAAACGACACAAAGTTCTGTTGGGTGTGTCGTTAATTCCCCACGATTTCGAGAAGGGTCTGGCTGCAGCCTGCAATACCTAGGAATTTAGACACGGAACGCCCTTCATATCACGGAATGCCCCCCAGCACTAGTCACGGAACGCCCTCTGATGTCAGTTTCGAGACGTCATCATTGTTTTTGTCGGAGTCCGGAGGAATGGTGGACTTAGAATATATCTTTCTGAAAGATTTTCGAGGAAAGAAGAAGAGTTTATGTTGGAAATTAAGATGGCAGTGAGTTTGTTGCAAGTTGTACTAGTATAAAGTAATATTATAATTTACTGCTAGGGTACGAATTATACCACAGTGTAATAAAGATGTTGAATCAACTTTCAGGTTCCGTGCAGTACTAAGCGCTCTAAGAAAGTATTAACAGTTAAACAACAAACAGGATGGTTTGTGTAGCTAATTGTTACAGGGCTAATCGGAATACTCGATTCTGAGTAGTAAATCGACGGATTCAGCAGTCAATAATTTTTTATAACAATTGTTATAATATGCAATTGACCGTTGTTGAGTATAATTAACCATAGCGCAGTGTAACGGACTGTAATCAAATATAAGTGACCGTGATTGAGTACTTATAATTGCCAGGATATCATTCACCATTTGTCCTGTATATCACGTATATGCAAGTTAATCAGAAGCAAAACCAGTAACCTGGTATGTTAGATATCAAAATATATTTCAGAAAGACAATACAGAGATTGAGCCATTATAAGGTAATGTTCCACAGAAAGCTTATTGTTTGCATAATTTTCTAAGACAAACACAGTTAATAGTGGATATACTGGTTTTTCAATTATAGTAATGTTGGTAGTCTGAAGTTTGAATATACTTAGGTCACTTTAAATGATCTTTTTTCATAGTTCTGTATATATATTTACAGTACATAACTGAACATTTTAATAAGTAGCAACAAACAAAGGGCAAGTGTGAATGCAATATTCAATTTCCTTCAGTTCAAGAAAGTTCAAATTAGATTGTAGACAATAATGAGGAAAAGAACAGCCAGGATAGAATCATGTTGTTGTTATTATTATTATAATTATTTATTTTATAAAGTTCTTTCAATGATAGTACAGTTTGTTTGAACTCTTAAAACAATATTAAATGTTTCATGCCCACCTCTCCTGCATTCTTCAAAAATACTGCTTTTGAAGTTTTTTTTCAATTGAAAAAAAGTGAAGTGATTGTCCTTGTGCATGTTTGTCAGTTTTAAGAACTTTATATCTATTTTATATTCACCAGAGACACATAAGTATATTGAAGACCACAGAGGAACCTACAGTTGTGTTTGGTGCTCAGGAGTTTGCTTGTCTGTTTTGCTATAAAAGATCAGATTATGCAGGCATCATCAGCCACTTACAGAGCCACAAAAGGACAGTAGTTGTTCATGGAGGTATGTGAAGTGCTCTAGAAGATATCTTGTAACTTGTAAAATTTGATTAATTGACACTTAATACACTATAATGCAGCTAGATATTCACCTTAACAACATGATTTTATTTGACAAAATAGTATACTGTGTACTTTTTAACCTTTTGAAAAGCTAGCTTTGAATAATTTTAGATTAATTCATGACTGTGTATTAACAATTTTCTCTTTTAAAATATTTAGTAGAATATGACAAAGATCATACTACAAATACTTTAATTTTTCAGAATGTAAGTGTGGAATTACATTGCCTACAATTGACAGGCAACATATAGTATATTTTCATACATTTTTAAAAGCATCATTGACAGAATCTTTAATTAGTTTGTTCTGTTTAAAAGAATAATAGGACAGGATTTGCTTGTTTTAACTCTATTAAATTTAAGGATTATCTGAATTTCTTTTGTTAAGTTTTAAATGTTTAGCAAAATAATTCTGAATATTAACCTTTTTTTCTTTGTACTGTTTCAGGTTTTAAAATATACAAGTGTTCACTGAACTGCCAGGGATCAGGCCATTACCATTGCTGTTATTGTCAGAAAACAGTAGTTCATAAAGATCAGTTCCTCAGGCACTTGTCAGATTGTGGCAAAGGTCCTAAAGTGCTCCCTCTGCCCTCCATGCCCATGGCACCGGTCACCACCCAGCCTCTTCCCTCCATGCCCACAGCACCAGTCACCACCCAGTCTCTGTCCTCTGTGCCCACGGCACCGGTCACCACCCAGTCTCTGCCCTCCGTGCCCACTGCACCAGTCACTGCCCAGCCTCTGCCATCTGAGTTCAAGTTCTTTGTTCTTGATCTTTGTTCAACTGTTCAGTCCCAGCGTTCAAAAGTTGTTCTTTTTTATATCTTTGTTCATATGTTCAGTTCACTCAGTTTGAACCTCAGCCCAAATCTCCCAAAATTAGCATTTTAGCAGGACTGTTCCTTATTTACTCTGTTATTTCTGTTACCTAGTGATGACTGCTGCCCATTTGAACTATTCTTCTTAAAAAAATTTGATCCTAATAGTTTTCACTAGGCGGCACGGTGGCGCAATGGTAGCGCTGCCCCTGCGTGGAGTTTGCATGTTCTCCCCGTGTCTGCGTGGGTTTCCTCCGGGTGCTCCAGTTTCCTCCCACAGTCCAAAGACATGCAGGTTAGGTGCACTGGTGATTCTAAATTGGCCCGAGTGTGTGCTTGGTATGTTTGTGTGTGTCCTGCGGTGGGTTGGCACCCTGCCCGGGATTGATTCCTGCCTTATGCCCTGTGTTGGCTGGGATTGGCTCCAGCAGACCCCCGTGACCGTGTGTTCGGATTCAGCGGGTTGGAAAATGGATGAATGGATAGTTTTCACTAAGCTATTTTGGAAGAGCTGTGTAAATAATTCATAACGGCACAGCGGTAAAACATCCTCAAGGTTCTAAAATATTTGTAATGGTGTGCTGTGGTCTCATGTGTGAAGCCAAAGTCACATTTAAACGTTGCTAGAGATTATATTATCTGATGTTCACTATTTCTCTACCTGTTCTATTACTAATAATTCTACTCTTGTAATCTGAAATGAATATCATTATCATATAAAGTGATGAAAGGCTCCAGCTAAATTTTGGTTAAGTAATTCTTTCTTCTGTGTGATAAAATTATTAATTGGCACATTTTCAGAATTAAATATTATTAATCCAGTTCTACAATGATATTCCATCTGCAAAGTTCATATCAACTTTGTTTTTAATATATATTAATATAATATAAATCAATTTTGACAAAACAAATTTTATCTGTAGGAAAATTGCCTCTAAAATAATGCCAGGTAGCTGGAAAGAACCACAGAAGAAGGTAATGTAAATATAAATATGTGCTGCTAGTATAAGACAAAAACACACACAGATATCTCCTTTAACTAATCACCTCTTAAATTGGTAGAATCTAACCAACCAGATTGACAGCCTGGACTGCTCAGGGTAAGTGGAGGACACTTTGCCAGTAGTAAGATGTAAATGTTGATTTAAAATAATAATTTGCTTTTGTTTAGTATGCTCTCTACATCGCCACTGGAAGAGCATTTGATTTCAGTCAGGTCAGTGGTTTAAGTGTAATATTTGTTTGAATATTGTGATTTTTTATTCATAGAATTTATTGTAATTTCCCATTTACATTTTTAGGAAGACATGCCAAAAATTAGAAGATGGTGTGTCATCTCTTACTTCGCAAAGCCAGCATTAAAGGTGTGTAACTTTTCAAGCTTTTTTAAGGAAAGAACAGTTATAAGAATTTGTCAGCTTACAGTATTTCTAAATTTTTTTTATCTTCCAGCCAAGACATCGGCCTTCACTTTCCACACGAGAAGAAGGACATTCTGTGCCCCACGGGCAGTGCTTCGTAATTATCAGTTGAAAAGTTTTCTGACACTAATTTTATATATTAGAACTTCACAAAAAGACTTTGACCAACTGGTCACACAGCAGGTCTCCGGTGAGGCTGTCAATGACTTGTGTCTCTTGTCAGCCCTGTGGTGTGTCAGTGGCATTATGGGGGCAGAGAATGGTGGTCTTAAAAATGAGGGTTTTGTGTGCTCTAACTGATTTATTAAATGGCAATTATTTCTGCTTCCAGCAATTCCAGACAAGATAGGAAAGAGCAAGGACTTTTCTCCCCCACCCTTCTTTTCCATTACTAAAGAATATGAAAATGTTGACTGAATTATTTATGCCAGTACAATCATATTAAGCATATTTATGGTTACATTTAGTTGTTTGCAAATTGTACCTCACAAAGACACAGTCCTGTCAGGTATGTAGTGAAATGATTCTTATGGCACAGCCAATGCCTTAAAGGTGATGACTTTCTTTATCCTTTTCAATATCATTCAGAAATCAACCAGTCTAGAATGGAGTGATCGCTTGCTTCAGGTAAACACTTTCCATTATGTATAATTTTTAGATGTAGCATTTCTATTGTAATATGTTTGGGTGAATGTTTCAGCAGTTTTTAAAGCATGCTTACTAAACTGGGAACAATTAAATTACATATTATTTGAAATGATGAATTTGGCCTTCACAAGTGACAATACTGTGGTAATTGGACTCTTTGTCTTTCAGGGACTCACTTCAGTACAATTCCAGTAAACGTTCAGATTGAACTGAAATGGGTCTTACAGCAATGTATTACTAAATAAAAACAAATGTTTTTTTCACTACAGAGCACTTAGTCATTTTGAATTATTTGTGCACTTTCTGAATGGTTTCTAACTAGACATGACATTCCCTTGAAGATGAACTGCTGTGGTTGTACACTGGAGTTTATTTTTTTTCTTTTTCACTCCACCTCATGCCTACAGGCAGTAGAGACAAAAAGCGAGAGAAATCTATTGAGCTAAGCATTCCTACGACATGCTGTGGTCATATTGGTGTGTTCATTTCATAAGCCAATTTGATTGTTCTTTGGGTAAAAGTGGAGTTAATATATTGATATTCCTAATAAAGTACTTGGCAGTATTTTTTTTTCTTTTTCATAAAAAAAGTCTTCATTGATCCAAAACATCCTAACTGCTTGTGACCACCTGGATGCCAACAAAGACCAACTTTTTGGGACAGAACTCCGGCCAAGAATTCTGGAAATGGACGAGGATGAAGTTACATACACAATTGAAAAATAAGAACAAAGGGGAGACGATGAAGAGACTGAAGTAGTCATGTCCACCTTCCTATTTACTTTTGAATGCCTGAAGGACATGAACTTTTTTCTTGATGAGATACAGGTTATAAAAAATATTCCCATCAGTTGCTGCTGTTCGACAAATTAGATTTTTGTGTTTTATTTTTTTTCATGTGGAAAAAACCTACCGTGATGTCATTTTGTTCAGTGGATTTGATCAGTGATTCACTGTAAAGAAAAGTGGGGATGGACTGGCTTTCTGATCTGCTTCGATAGTTCATTGTCTACTGAAATGACCGATGTGATGGATGGAGGACACAGATGGATGTCCCAACTGGGATTGTGTGCTTTATTTCTTTAAAATAAATTCACATTTGAACCTGGATCTTATGTGTGTGTGTGTGTGGTTGTGTGAAGGGTTTGGGTGCTAAAATGCCCCCCACAGGTTACACTCCCCTATGTGGTATTATAACAGTGTGTTTTGATACATCACTTTAATTTTCAAAACCTAGACTGTTGACTTGCAAGTTCAAGAAGGGAGTCTAATTAAAAGCAAAAATTAGTTGGGGGAAAAAATGTACAGCCCCTGGGACTGAATATGAGAACTACTGTATGAAACAATGCCATGTTACAAATCAGGATTATTTATATATATATATATGGAATGGCGGGGTACTAACCTTTCTGCTCTCTCTTTCAGGAAAAAAGACGCTTCGCCATCATAACCTGACCGCACCACGTCCACTTCCGCCCTTCCTCCACCATCTTCCCTGACGTCACGAATCCCGTCATCCCTCACGCCTCCTTCCCAGCATTCCTCCACTTCCGGCTCCTCCTATATAAAAATGGCCGCCGGCGCATGTGAAGTCGTCGCGCGCATGAACAATATTTTTGTTTGTACCCTTGACCTTGGTTGCTTTTTGTTTATACAGTATACGGGGCCGGAAACCCCAACTCTTTACGCTGTGTTTGTGTTATTTCTTTACAATATATATAATGATAATGTGTGTGTCCGGACACCACACCAGCTCCATCATTAAAAATGCTGCTGACATCACCATCATAGGCCTGATCACCACCAGTGATTAAATGGCTTGCAGACAAGAGGTCTATCTGCTGACTCAATGGTGCCAGGACAATCACTACCTTTGGTCAAAATTTAAGGAGCAGGTCATAGACTTCAGAGAATGGATTAAGCTGTGGTTTGTTTTTGTGGGGTGCTGTGGAAATGGTGAGCTTGTTTAAATTTCGTACAGTAACAATCACTGATGAATTGAGGAGGGAACAGCATGGTTTGCCTGTTGCCAAGTTCACCAATGCCTTCCTGAAATGTCTCACATGTGCTGTCTGGAGTCCATCTTCACTGGCGGCATCACATCCTGGTAGGGCACACACGCGAGGGTGGTGAATGCCACAAACTATTACTGGCACCCAGTTGCCTTCTGTCCAGGATATCTAGAAGACATTCTGCTAAGATTATTACACACTCAGCCATCCTGCACAAGTGTTTTTCTTAATCTTCCCTTCTGGCAAATAGTAAAGAACCAATGGCGCTAAGTATGGCTTGAAAGAAAGTGTTTAAAGAGTTACTGAACAGCCAATCATAATAAGAAACGTAAGAAAAAGACTAGGTATAAATATTTGTAATATACCTGAATATATATCTCTACTGTAAATTGTATTCTATATCTTTGTTGTGTTTTATTTTATTATTACTGTTCTGGAGAGGCATGTACAGTAAATAACAATATTATTGTACTGTATGCACAAGACAATAAATACTGTATGTTTAATGATGAGATCACCTCGGGATAATTCCCTGCTGAAAGCACACTGTAACTGATCCACTATTTATTATTATTACTAGTTGTAACAGTTTTTGATATTTATAAAAATTTTACAAAGACGACGACTCAAAGACAGCTTGAGTCTATGTTGGTATAAGTTGGGTCTTTGCAATCAACTTAAATGTTGCACAAAAAAGGTTTAAGAACAATCACGATTGTCCCAAAATGAAAAGTTAAAAATGTAAAATTATGTAAAATCTACTGGCTGTCACATGCCTTTCAATTGATATGGACATGACATCCAGTATTTCACACATACAGCTTTTAGTAATGAAAACGTTGATGGATCAAATCAATAAATAAATGACTGTTTCCTAAAATGTTTCCTTGTCAGTTTTAAAAAAATTTTATATGTAGCGCTGTTTTTGAAAACCTTCTAAAAATAATGAAGCTTATTATTGTTTCACATGTGTATAATTTGCTAGTGGGAATATAAAATACATTTATAGATTGAAAATCTATAGGTATGAGTTTCATGAGGCACATTCCGTTTGAAACACTGGATAGTAATAAGATTTGTTACTTTTACTATAATGTAACACTTCAGGGGAAAACGTAATGAACAACCATTCAAAATAGTAAAAAAAACAACATAAAACTGTACTTTATATCGGCGAAGTGTTAGAATCATGAAAGAGCTTATAATGATTTGATAGCATAAGTATGAAACTGGAAGTCATTTATGTTTGACCAGATAGAAAACTGTTGTAATTTGTACAACTACAGCATCTATAGCATTCTGCACAACGAGGGTATCAACACTGTCTCGCAGAGGGCATGATACGAGTGACGCTGGGAAAGGGCGTTATGATAAATTGCGTCATTACATGCGTGTGTACTATGTTGTGCTCTGAAGGGCGTTCCGTGACTGAACCTATGGGCATTCCGTGATATGGAGGGCGTTCCGTGAGGTATTGCAGTCTGCAGCGTGACTCTGTTGACGATTTCTGACTCAATGAGTACTTTTGTTACTGGAAGCAGTAATTTTAGGAAAGACCCTGTAAGAAAGCCTGACAAATCTGTGCATCACTAGAAGTCTATGGGTGCCCAGTCTACAGCTTCCTCCCCAGAACAAACGGTAATAGCAAAGTACATAAAAAAATGAACAGAGCACAAAATAAAGTACTGACAAAACGTTTCAGAACACCATACTACATTGCCAAAAGTGAACTACCATTAACAAAATTTAACACTCTTCACAAACTTCAAGCAGCAAATGACCCACATCTTAGTTCTGCTTATATCAATGATCATGCATACAGATAATTTATTGGAACAATAGCAGAAATGTCAAGAGATCAAAAGTACAAGAAAGCAAATTCTTATCAGTTCTTGCAGATGGAGACACAAACACTGGCATCTTAGAACAGGTCTTGGTTCCTGTCAGGTATTTTAAAAATAATGGTGATATATCCACTTACCTGATCAAATGTAAATTCTGATGGAGCCGCAGTGATGATGGGCGAGAAAACAGGAGTAGCTGGGAGACAGAAACAGCAGATATCTAACATCATAACAGTTCACAGTGTAGCACTCAAATTAGAACTAGCAGTACTGGAAAGTGTGAAAGGCTGTGAATACCTGTTCAAGTTTAACACTAGAATTACCAGAGCCTACGAAAAAACTCGTAAATCCGTCCCACCTTAAATCACTTAAAATCGTTCACAGCTCTTCACCAGCCTGCTATTCCATCCCCCCACCAACTTAGAACGTGCACAAACTTCTCCCAGCTCATGCCTTGATTGATTTTCTGGGAGTGAAGTGGAGTTTTAGAGTGGAAATAATAGATTGTTGTTTGGAACACACGCATTTCATGTCTGTTCCGTTTCTACAGTAATCTGTGTAAACACATTGTTAAAACAGAAACGTTTTTTATATTCTACTAGTAGATGACAAAATGTAGGCATAAACTATATAATGTATGAAGGCTGAAGTCCAAGTATCAAAGAAATACTTTCACAAAAGCTAGAAATCTAACACAACAATTGCGCTTTTATTCAAAAATATAACTGCAGAAACAAAAAGCCACCTTAACATACGGCATTGACACCCATTTATTATGACTGCCTCTGTGGCGCAATAGAATCAGCTGCTGACTGGAAATCAAAAGGTTGTGAGTTTGATCCTGTACAATTCCGTTTTGAGAAGTAAACTGCCCTTAGTCTTACTATTTTAGAATAAAAACATACATTTGATTTCAGTCTGTAACAGCCAGTGTAATTTATGATACTTGTAAAGGTTAGCTTTTTTTTTTTTTCTTTCAGTTTTATTATCTCAGCCGCGTTCATGAGCCCAAACACACCCCACCCCCGCATCTGATACTGCTGCTTTCACATAGAAACGCTGTAACAGAGGTAAACATAACTCCCTTCTACATCGGAGCAAGAATGCACATATCATTGCTTGCATGCTAAAGTGTCAGCAGGCACTTTTAGTGGCATTACACACATTTTTGAGCATGCCCTCTGCATACTACTTGTGACTTTAGGCTTCAGGAAGTAAGTAAATAAATAAAGGCAAATCGTGTCATAAAATGATTTCTTCAAAACGTCGAATGTTATTTATTTGGCATGGACATGCTCAAAAATACATGTGTAATGCCACAAAAAGTGCATGCAGAAATGTCCGTGCCAAATAAGTAACAGGTGGGACGGAATAAAAGGTTAGTTTTATGAATTTTTGTGTTTTGTGGTTGTTTGGTCTTTAAGTATTTAGGCTTAGAGTGCTATGGCATTTTCAAAATTATTTGACGTTATTTCCTTGTATTGCTTTTGTATTACTGGCCTTATTTTTTTGTGGATTATGTCTCAATTATTTGGTCTACGATTCTTCTGAGTGTGGAGGACTGCCGGCTTCCTATGCCGGTCCGCACCCCCAGGCTGCCAGGAGGAGCTCTCCCGACAGCAGGATCATGCCCCGAGTTCCAGCAGGGCCTTATGGACTATGTAGTGTTTTTACACAGCCCTGCTGGATACCTTGGGGACCACCAGGAGTCGCTGTAGGGGGGCTCATGGGCTCTTGTGTGCTCTATAACCCGGGAGTATGTCACGGTCATGTGACAGGAAGGAATGATGTGCTCCCGGGTTGAAGAAAAGGACTGTTTGCCCTGACCCGGAAGGAATAAGGAACTGTGGACTGTTGGAACAGGAACACCTCCGGGTCAGGGGCTATAAAAGGACGGTGCCTCAGTCCAGACACTGAGCTGAGCTGGGAGGTGGAGGAACAAGTGTCTGGGCGAGGAGGAGAGTTTATTGTTGGAGAGTATTGTTGTTTTGTGTATGAGTAGTGTGGAAGGTGCTTGGTGCACTGTGGGAAAAGAAAATAAAGAGTCTTGGACTTTAACCTGGTGTCTGGAGTTGTACCTGAGGGTTCAAGGGAGCACTAGCGCCCCCTACTGCCACATGAGTTATATATTTTTTTAATAAATAAACAATTTAAATGTAAATCCAGACTGTTCAGGATTCACTTTTTCCTTTCTCACTCATTCTGCACACCAGAAATTCTTAATAATTAGGGGTATACAAATCTTTGGAGTAGGTAAACAGAGGACAATATAGTCACAGTTGATAAACTATTTTTTGTATTATCCTGTCTTTGGTACTGTACCATAAGAATTTGTCCATTCACCAAAATACAAATGTGATGAATATCATATCAACTATGTCATGTTCTTAGTGTACACTTAGTGCCGGAGAATCCTTTGCAGCTTTGGTTCTGCCATATAGTCTGTAATTTCATTACATTTGAGATTACATGCTGTGTAATCTGAGGAAAGTAAAATTTCACTTGTTTTTGATTTTGATTTGATTTACTTTATTAATCTCCGAGAGGAAATTGTCTTCTTGCATTACATTCAGTTGTAAATCTCACTGGCTCGAATGCATATGTATCTAATGAGTCTCCTGCAGATTACAGTCTGTCATGGTTTTGTATGGCTCTTACCCATGAGTTTGTTTTTGTGTGTGTGTGTGTGTTTATTGTGCTTATATGTCATGTTATTCTTGGAATCATGTTTTATTTTGTTAGTTTTTATTTATTTATTGATTGTTTTATGAATGACCTTTGGTAAATTTATTTTGTTATTTTAATTTACCACTATATTTCCTTTTATTATTCAATCCATTGGTTAATTGTTTTTGATGGTGGTGTGGTGAAGCACTTAGTTAGACAACTGGCTCCAGGTATAGTTGTATAGTTTTCACTGCCACAAAGGATCACTCATTTTCCAGTTGCTGTGATTAGTCCTCTTAATGAGGTACCTGGTGTCTAAATACCATATATGATTAGGTCTCAGTTACACCTTTGAAAAGGTGCTAAATTGGATACCATGTGTTTTGCTGCTACTGCTCGGTCTAGGAAGTTTGCTTAAGTTTCTTTGCAATGAATCTTGTTTAAATTCTGTTGATTATGTAGAAGTTTCTGCACAGATTATTAAAAGTAATAGTAGGTTAGTTTATATAACAGTGTTTGTTTTTGAGCCAGGGTTTCCCTTCCTGTTTTAGCCTTAAATCAAAACCGGTGTTTGCTGCAAAGGTGCATGTCATCTACATTTTTGATATTCTGGTCTGGACCTTGGAACTCCTTGTAAATCTTGGCAGTAACTTTCAGGAACTATTGTTATGCTCAACTCACTACATTAAGTCTGTCACTATTTAATTAAGAGCTGATTCATTGGGGTTCATCTGAACAGAAGAAAAAGATCTCTAATTTTTATTTACTGAGTAACAGCAGAAAATATTGCAGACCAAATCAAGATAAAATTTCTTTTCCAAGTTTTAAAGTCAATCTTTCTAAAATAAAGGGATGGAATTTTTCACCATTGAACAATAGTCTTGAGGTATTTTAATTTGTCTGGAGCTTTTTCCTCGCTATTTTTCAATATTACATTTGGCATCTCATGTTATATGAGTAATTCTAAGGAAAACTGTAACACCTGGAAATACAAAATCTTAAACTAATAACAAATTCTTAATAATACACCATACTAGAAGATGGGGGCAAAACCAAAATCTTAAACTATATTTTTAAGAGATTTAGAAATTCAAATGTCAATCAAGAATTCCTAATAAATTTACATTCCAAAGGAAATCTAGCAACAAAATCCAAATTCTTAAATAATAAACTAAAGCCTGTCCATGAATAAGACCATGAACAATATTAAAATAATCAATTAAAGCATTACTATGAACAAAATCATGAGCAAAATCTCATAAATAAAGATTTTTTTCTAAGAACACAGTTATGATATGCTGATTTAGTTTTGTACTATTTATTTCCTGTTGTTTAAATATTTTAGCATTGTTTAGTGTCATTACTGGTTTGCTGTTTTGTGTGTTTGTAGAATGACTGGCAAGTTGCTGGGCATGTCATGTACATGTTCTGTATGGTCCATATTTGTTTTGCCATTATACCATTGACGACCATATAGCTTTACTGGACCTCCCTGTGTATTTAAACACTTAGGGTCAATTGCAGTGCAACTGTGAGCATCATACTAGAACTGTATCAAGACAACACTTCATATTACGGCACTAGAAGTAGACAATCCTCCAGTCTAAGTTTTGTTGCAGTCAACAACAGTGGAGTTCAGAATTAGCTTTATTCACATTCCACTCATCCAGAGTGGAAAGCTGATTTTTGAGTCTGTTAACCATTTTAGGAATGGCTGGGGACCCACCAACCCACATTTGTATACTGTTGTGTTGGGTTAATGTTTGCAACCTCCCAATTTTTATGCAATGGAAAGGCAAGGAAATAAATTTGCCTCATTCCCAGAAGGTTGGAATGCACCTGGCAACGGTGAGATATACTGGAAGGAATAGTCAGGTTGGGATAGCAACCAGCCAAGACTTTAAATGAACTTCAGTGTTTGAGACTATAAATGTCAGGACTATAAACTGCAGAACTCTTGCAAGTGAAAGCAGGTCATTAGACCTAGAAGAAGAAGAACTGAAAAAAAGGAACATAACTAGGAGGAAAATCAGAGGTAGAAATATTAATCAACAAAAACTTGGAAAAAAACAATTTCAAAATTGAAGGAATTTTGGACAGAGTAACAAGGCTAGTATTAGAAGTAAAATAAAATATATACTGTTGAACTCAGTCTCAGGACTCACAAGAGGGCACCAGCAAAGCTGTGTAACAAAACAATGAGCAATGCCCCCAGAGTCTCCTGAGAAGGGGACAGGACGAGAAACTCAACAGGATGATTACAATGGTAATGGCCACAGGAAACATATCGACTATGAGAAAGCTCTTTCAAACCACACTTACAGGTCAAATGCCATTCCGAGAAGGTTTGTAAGAATGTGAGGGAACTTAGGATACATCAGTCTGGGTCCAAATGAGGAGGGGAGAACTTGTTGCAGTGTAGAGTTGAGACACAACATGAGATTCAGGAGGACTCTAGTCAAAGAGCACCCCACAGTACAGGAGACCTCTGAGCAGCCATTCCATCCTAAAAGCTCAGGAGGGACTCTTCTAATACTATCTCAAGCACCCAGCCTGTAAGGGAGGAAACAAAATGGCCCCCAGTGAACCAAAATGCTGTATGGTAACAATTAGATCAGGATCTTGAGAGTGTTTTAGAGGCCATGTTAGCAGGAACTGCTGATAGGAAAATCGATTGTATGACCACAATCATTTATACTACAGCCAAGGAACGATTTGGCACAAAGGAAAAGAAGGGTATCAGAGGAAAACAAGAGCAACAATTTAACAGGAAGGAGAGGGGAGTATTGCAGCTGAGAAAAGAAATCAAGACTCTCAACAAGCAGTTTAGAAGAGCTAACACTGATGAAAAGGAGGGCATTAAAGATCTAACTAGGGGACTTCAAGGGCAATTGTGCAGATTAAGAAGGGCTGAAAGGTTGCGGAAACTAAGGAAGGAGAAAGAGGTCAGGTGAGCAAAGTTTGTAAAGGACCCATATAAGTTCACCAATACCCTGTTGGGTGAAATAAGACATGGAAGTTTCATCAGCCCTAAAGAAGTTGTGGAGGAGTTCCTTAAAGAGATTCACAGCTCTGTCGTTAGGGATCAAGCTCTGAGTGATCACCCAAAGCTGTGACAACTTGTTTACATGGGCACGAATGAAGTTTAAACCCAAGAAGTTGAGAAGCATGGTGATTGGAAATGGGAAAGTGACCAGCAAGTTCCAGCTCCATGTCAATCAAGGACAACCCAATAAAATACCAAGGGAAGTGGTATGATGCCTCTCTCACTGATAAAACCAATGTAACCAGGACAGAGAAACAGGTGGATGAATGGCTGAAGAAAGATATAGGCATCAGGTTTACCAGAAAAATACAAGGCCTGGCTGGTCCAGCATGATTCCTACCAAGAACAGTTTGGCTACTGACAATTTATGAAATGCCAAAGACAGCAGTCTAATGAATTGAGAGACAAGTGAACAAACATCTTCACAGAAGTCAGGAGAGATATAATCTAAGCTGAGGTCTGACACCTAGAAGAGAAAGTGCAAAGGGCAAGGACTATGTAACTTGGATCAACAAGGAGCCAGGGCGAAGTGGAATCTGCCAAAATGGAAGATCACATGGTTAAAACTTTGAAGGATGGAGTCTTTCCATATTTTTTCCAGCTCCAATTAGTGTACAATAAACTGCCAACACCAACTAACATGAACAGGTGGGGAATGAGGGAGGAATATGCGGGGAGAAAGACACGCTGGCAGGCATACTGGCGGGGTTCAAGATTACATTTATTCAGGGAATATATAAATGGTACCATGACAAGGTTCTCAGGGCACTGGCAGATGTTTTGGAGAAGGAGAGATGGAAAAAGCATCAAATCCACATGAGTATAGGTCCATCTATCCAATTCATCAGAGAAGGGGAGAAGCCATCCTCCTCCATGAATACCAAGAAGAGCCTTTTGCAGCAAGCCTGATCATGGGAAAAGAGGGTGGACCCAGATAAGAAGCTACACTTTCCTCAGGTTGTTCAAACAGCTCTAACGCCAGACATAGTTGTATGGACAGAGGAGGCAAAGAGGATCATCTTGATAGAACTATCTGTTCTGTGGGAAGATGGATGCGAAGAGGCCACCGAAAGGAAGGCCACCAAGTTCATGGTTTGGTCCAACAATGCAGGGACAAAGGGTGTCAAGTCTGGCTATTTTCATTCAAGGTAGGTTGCAGGGGTTTCCCGGCACAATTGGTGTGGAAGATGTTCACAGCCTTGGAAATAGAAGGAAAAGATCGGAATGCAGCAGCTTGCAGGTTAGTGGAGGCAGCAGAAAGAGCCTCTTGTTTGCTCTGGAGTAGGCAGAAGAAAATGAGCAGGAAGCCAAGAGAAGATGGGCCGTAACTTGCCACCACTGCCAACCCATCAACTGAAGGATGTTGTGGTTTAGGATTGAAATATTCAATCTGATGACATCTTTTGGCTGAAGTCGTCAGTTACAAGAGGTGACTGAATACATCTAGTGCCCAGACCTTCAATTATGGAAGTAATCCAGGTAATACCCCAAAATATACACATGATGACAAAGAGGTTTACAGAGATTAGCAAAATATTTTGTGAGAAAGGAGATCACAGTTGAAATTGGTAATATGGGACTTTAATGCTAAAGTTGGATACATATAGGAGGGTGATAATGCAGTAGAGAATTTTGGATATGGTGCAAGAAATTAAAGAAGAGACGGATTAGAATTTGCTAAAATCAGAGAATTAACATAATGAATACATTCTTCAGAAATTAACAAAACAAGAAGTGGACATGGAAGGGCCCAAATGGCATCAAAACAAAATTGTTTATGTACTTTCCAACAAAGGGGAAAAATTTCATAATGTGCCTGTTCTTAATTAGTTTTATATCTTGATTAACCTACTAAGATCAACTCAGAGAAACTGGAGAAAAACTGTATCAATTACAGCTGAGCAACAGATCAGCAGTTTTGAAATAGACTTAACTAGCAATAATATTAACTACTGAAGTGAAAACTTGGTGAACTTTTATTTTAACTTATTTTATTAGAAGCAGCCAATATTGTTTCAGGTATTTGTAAAAATCAGGACAAACAAGCTGAAAACTGAAACATTACATCTGATAAAACGAAGAAAGGAAATGAAAGAGATTGGAGATACCATAAACAGAATAGAATACACTAACCTAAACAAGACTGCCAGGAAAAGATTAGAGCAGGTATACATACAAATAATGAAATAACACTAAGGAGAACAATTGAGGAAAATAAAATTATAAAGAAAAATAAACATCTTATCTTTGAAAACAACAGATTGCATCTATCAAAAATTCAGAGTGAACAGTAAGTCATAAAAGAAGTGATGCCTAGGATGGCAGCCACAGTAGGTTGGTGCTCCATCTTCTGTCTGCCTTTTTGTGTTAAATTCATTGTCATCATGCAAAGTCATATAACATATACAGCTTCTGAATATTGATTGCAGTGTGACACCTGATGTGATTTTTTGATCATAGGTGCTCATGCAGCTAAACAGGTACCCCGATGGCGGAGGACCAGAGGCAAAAGAGATGGAGTCCTGGTTTGATTCAGGAAGCAAGGACTACGGCAACCACTGTCTGGGATACATCTATTTAATGTGCACTCGCTGGCACAAACAAAGTTGATGAACTATAGCTGTTATTTAAGTACTAAAACGGACTTTTCTTAATTACTTGTTATGCACTTCACTGAAATGTGGTTGAATGACTCTGTTCCCGACTCTGCATTGGACATTCCCGACTTCATGCTATACCAATTGGACTGCGTTAACAAACTTTGTAACAAAATAAAGGGCGAAGGAGTGTGTTTCTACATAAATCAAGGCTGGTGTAACAATGTGACGGTTCTTTTTAAATCATGCTCTCCTGACCTAGAATTGCTTATTGTAAACTGAAAGCCATTTTATTTATCATGAGAATTCTGCTTAGTGATTCTGTCCAGTGTTTACATTTGCCTTCGTGCTAATGATCAAGAAATGCAGTGGTGACTCGCTGATGTAATCACTGAGATTGGAAAAGGCAATCCGAACTCACAAATAATTATTTTGGTTTATTTTAACCGTGTCAGTTTTAACTAGGACCTTCCTAAATATCAACAGCAAATAAAATTCTCTACCAGAGCTGAAAACATTCTAGATTACTGTTATGCAGCTATTAGGGATGCTTAATTTGCCTTCTCCTATGCCCCCTTGTAATTCTGACCATTCTACGAATCACCTTGTTCCTGCTTAAAAGCAAAAACTGAAAACTGTAAAGCAAGTCAAAAGAACAAAAAGAAGTCAAAAGTGGACTAGCAAAACAATAGAGGAGCTTTAGGACTGCTTTTCCTATACAGATTGGAGTGCCTTTAAAATTACCACCTCCAACGTACACAGATGCTATAACTTCATATATTAGTTTTTGTGAAGATGTTTGCAGTCCAAAACGAAGTTTAGCAATGATAAGCATTTCGGTTCACCCCAGAGTTCAGATGACTGCTCCAGAAAAATGAGTGTGCTTTCAGATCTGGCAATCGTGAGGAATACAGGAAAGCCAAGTATATCTTGGAAAGAAAGATCAAAGGTGCCAAAAGAAAGTATTTAGTTAAGCTGCAGGAACAGTTGTCTACCAATGACAGCACATCAGTCTGGAGAAGCCTTAAACAGTTCACTAACTACAAGATACAAACACAAAACAGCAAAGCTGATCCCTGGCTAATCAGTTAAATTAGTTTTATGGCCACTTTGAAAGACAATGGGACTTAAATCTATCTGATGGTCACACTATTACTACTTTACACTCCTCTTCTTGTCAGCTTCCCACTCCTGTCATCTCTGCAAAAGACGTCTGCAACTTATTCAAAGAGTAACATATTAAAAAAGCTGTAGGCCTGGACCTATATTACATTCCACACCCAGGCACTGTGCAGTTGTCTACAGTATTTGCAGAGATTTTCAACCTATCTCTGTATCTGTGAACTGTTCTTGCCTGCTTCAAGACTTCCATGATCATTCCAGTAGCAAAAAAATCTAAGGTCACAGGCGTAAACGACTACAGACCAGTACCTTTTAGCTCTGTGGTATGGAAGACCTTTCAATACCTTATTCTGAATTACCTAAAAAATTCCTGGACCCATTTCAGTTTGCCTAAAGAGCCGACCAGTCTGTGGATGATGCAGTGAATTTAGCTTTCAGTTTTATTTGCCGACACCTTGATAAGCCAGGTGTATATGTGTGGACTTCCTGCTTTCAGTACAATCATCGTGGTGCCCCTAGATAAGAAACTTACCCAGTTCAATCTGCCTTTAAATGTTAGACTTTCTTACAGACAGGAAACAGTAAGTACAGTTGGGCACACACATGTCTGACCCATTAACCCATAGTTCTGGTGCAGAGATGTTTCATTTCCCCACTACTCTTCTCACTTTATACAAATGACTGGACCTCTGGCGTTTTGCCTGTGAAACTTCTTAAATTTGCAGATGGCATGACACCAATAGGACTCATTTCAAACAATGATGAGTCCATATACAGACAAGAGGTAGAAAATCTGACATTGGGGTGTAGCCAATTTGGACCTTAACATTAAAAAAAAAAACTCAGGAGATGATCATAAATTTCAGGAAACAGTCACCTGCTCTCCTATCACTTGCTATAAATGGCTCAACCTATGGGTTTTCTGTATACTGCGTTGTCACAAAACCTTAAGTGGGCCAATAACATTGTATGTATTTTTAAGAAAACCAATCAGTGAATATTTTTTTTTGTGCGTCCGCTGAGGAAATTGAGATCTTCCAGAAACAATATTGGTCCAATTCTACACAGCCATCATCGTGTCCATTCTGAACTCATCTATAACTGTCTGGTGTGTCGCTGCCTCTGTTCAGGCTAAGGCCAATCTGCAACACATCATCAAAGCCTATGAAAAGATCATAGGATGTGCCTTATCACACATTGCAGTCTTATATGAGTCGAGGGTAAGGAAGAGGGCCGCAAAGATCATTGCTAATCCGACACACCCAGGGCATCACATGTTCCAAAAACATCCCTCTGACAAACGTCATTGTGCAGTGAAAGCTAATTCCACATGTCACCTAAACGGTTTTTGTCCACATGCAGATATTCTGACTCATCAGGTCTGAGGTTCTACTCAGTGTCTATGTATACCTGCACACTAGACTGTCTCGATATTTTAATCCTACTATCTCTTTATTTTTTGTATTTCCCATGTATGCTGCATCGTAGTTTATCATTATTTTATATTTTATCTTCTAATATTTATCTTTGTGTTCTGTATTGTCCTTGTATGTTGCTCCAATACTATCAAGATAAATTCTTAGCACACATTAGTGTGAATTCCTGTCTGATCCTGATTCTGATAAAACTGAGATTGTGAATTTTGTAAAATCATCATGAAGCTAAAATGATGGAGAAATTACCATTGATCAAGAAAAATATGTTCCACCTGTCCTACCTGAAGAAGTGAAAACAGCCATGAAACACGGGAAAAAAGGCAAAGCCAAAGAAGACAATGACACTACTATTAAACTGATGAAATATAGAGGTGAAAAGATATTAAAAATGCTGAAAACATTGTTCATTGATTGCCGCCAAAGAAAGCAAATTCCTCATAAATGAAAAAAGTGCTATTACTGTATTATACTACTGCACAGAAGGAAGGTGGTGATAAATATCAAGAATTTCATACCTTTACACTTATTGCCAGTATTTTACAAAATATTCACAAAAATCACATTGAACCGCATAGAACATTTCTTTGACTTCACGCAGTCAATAGAACAGGCTGACTTTTGCAAGTGGTTTAGGATTATAGGTCTTTTTTAAATTATAAATAATGTAATGGAAAGAACCAATAGGTACCAAGTTTTGTTCTGTCTTGGCTTCATAGACAATAAAAAAGCATATGATTCTGGGTCAACAATACTAAAAGCATTGAAAAAATGAGGAGTTGAAAAGGCATACATGAATTTTATACAAAATATTTATTTGAATGCCACTTCAGTAGTCAGGTTGCACTGATATAGTAACAAAGTTACAAAAAGAGTCTGACAAGGAGACTCCAGACATTCAACACTTCAGTAGAGTTAGAAGAAGTCTTTAAAGCCTTAAATTTTATTGAGGTTGGGAAAAACATTAATGGAGAATATTTAAACCATCTCATGTTTGTGAATTACAATGCAATGGTTTCTTCAAATTTTCAACTTAGAATGCAGGAGCCTAACAAGGAAAGTAGAAAAGTACAAAGGTCTAAAAATAAATCAACAAAGTGAAATAAAGCAAATATTAGATGATGAAGAAATAATTGATTGTGTTGAGGAATACATTTACCTCAGTAAGCTAAGAACTTCAAACAGAAATCTGTCAGAAGAAATAAACAGAACAAAGCTAGCATGTAGTACATCTGGAAAGTCGAGTGAAGTTTTCAAAAGGCAATATGCCAGAGTGTCTAACGCACAAAGATTTTAACCAATGTATTTTGCCTATTATGAAACATGGAAACATGAAATCTGAATACAGAAAATTCACAAAAACTGACAGTTACTCAATGAGACATGAAGAAATGCTTGCTTGACATTATTTGAATGAGAGATTAATGCATTAGGCCAAAAACCAAAAGTAGAGGATGGCTTTTCCACCATTAAAAAAGGAAAGTTGGATTGGGCTGGGAATGTAGCCAGAAGAACAGAAGGACTATATTATTTTTAAACTTTATTCCTAAATATAAGAAGAGATCAAGAAGGTGGGTGAGATATGGAATTTAGTTAAAATTGTCCCTCATGGCAAAAACTGGGAGCGGACTTTGTCCAGTATTGGGCAGTTGATTGCTTCAGATAATGACGATGATAATAATAATGGTATATGTATAGTAAACTAATGAAATAAACGTATGGAAAGTGTTATAGTTATGCAACCTTGATTACCCTCCATCTCCATTCCATTCAAATTGATACTTGGAAGACACTCACCAGACACGCATGTGTGACTATACATTGAGTGTGAATATATTTATAGTGACCAATGATGGGGCTGATTCATTGTCTTTGACAGCGGTGGCAGTCTCATATAGGCAGCTATAATGTATGACAGTTTATATATTTGTGATAAGGATGAGGCAAAGACATTGTAAAGGTTTGGGGCAGCCACCCATATATTGTTCCACGGCTACAAAATAGGTTTAAAGATGAACTGAGATGTTCACTGATCTGAGTCCAAAACAGAACTGATTGTATGGAGGCAAGATGGAAGCTTTAAAGGTCAGTACAGGAAGTGACGTCATCAGTGGTGCGAGAAACGGAAGTGACATCTTCAAAGGCGCCGGCAGCTTGCAGGATTTCCTGAGAATGGTCTGCAAGGAACTGAAAGAGACAGTCAGCACACCTCGCCACACCCTGATATGTTGTGGAATTACAATTACTCAGGCCCTTTAGCTGCCTCTTACTCGCATATGTGTGACAATAAATATATATATATATATATATATATATAGGAATAATATATATATATTGTGGCATCCCACCGGGACTGGAGCCCGGCCGGGATGCCCAGGAGGACCGGAGGAGGGCTTGTGCCTCCTCCAGACCGCGAGGGGCGTCCGCCCTGGTTATGTTGGGGGCCTCGGGTAAAGGGCTTGGGGTTTGTGTGCACTGTATATAACTGTAAATAAACATGTGTTGGGTGAAATACGATGTCCGCCTGTCTGTGTCCGGGTTCAAGTTCACAATATATATATTAGAGACAGTTAATAGTTATGTACCCCAGATACAGTATATATGGTTTCTGAATGGTATACTCATAATAGTAGTGGACTTGCTATTTTACATTAATACCTTATGATACTGCAGACAGGAATGACGGAGTGCTTCATGGGATTTTGCATGGATTGAGAACAACTTGATATATAAGTTACTTAGGAACAGTGTTTATTTTACAAACCTACTGTAGGCAAAAAAATGTGCGGCAAATCTTGTCCAAGATTGAACTTACAGTAAAGGCATAAGGATAAAAGTATTTTCTGTGTAGTTCCAATCAATTATTCTTTATTTGAACTGCTGCCATCAAGCATACAAAAATCACAAGGTGCATTACAGGGTCTTGCATATAAAAGGGAAATAAATGTAATGATTTTTTTCCATTATGCTTTATGGATCATTGCTGTTACTTTTTTTAAGTGGCACAAATTTAACAGCTATATGCTAAAGAGAATTGTGGTGAGTAAATAAAGCATGCAGGACTCTGCCCCAGCCAGATAGGTCCAGATCCAGAAAAGCTTTTATGAGACAAGACAGCCACTGTAACACCGGATCAGCGATTGCAAAAACACACACAAATCAATTGTCCACAGGTAGAAGCAGGTGCACACAAAAGACACAGATGGCAGCTGACACCAAGGATGGTAGCCAGCTGTACAAAACAGCTGCAGTAAGGCATCTACTGATAGGTTGAGACTTAGCCAGATGTGAAGAGAGGACATGAACAACAGAGCCACCAAAGTGGGGAACTGTCTGGCTGCGCTGACATATTTTTCTTCCTACCAAAACAGAAAAGAAATGAAGAAAGGTAATGTGATATGCTAATTTAAAGATACGGACAGCCAATGTGTATTTGCTACTTAAAGACAACATTTTAAAGAGCTGCTAGATTCTGAAAATTTTAGAGAGATTTCTCAAGGTGAGTTTTTTTATTATTTTAAATAAAATACAACATCTGTCAGGTACATTATCTTGATGAACACAAAAATGGGAGTGCAGTGCACACCCTCTTCTGAATTAAAGCCAAGTCAAAACTTTCTCCAATCCCAGACATGGGGCAGAGTCAAATCCAAAGTTACACATAAATAAAATGCATACCTCCCTTGGTATGGTGGAGTCTCTAGACTCAGCAATACAATAAACAATAAAAAAGTTATTTGCCCATAATATTGCTCTCCTCTGAAACACTGGAGTCACTGAAGAGTGGGGAAGGTCTCCATCACTGTGTATGTCAAGGACGCCTAACCCACATAACACCTATCGCTATCTGAATTTGAGCAACTGAATGCACCCTCCCCAAGGGTCAGCCTGTAACTCTCTTCCTAGGGGCTCAGTCAGGCAGGGTCCAGAAAAATTTCTGCCAAACTTAAACATAAAACAAAGGCTAGATTCAGATTCCCAGCACATTCACTAATTCTGTAGACTTTCACTGCAATGCCATGGGTGCTAATGACTCAAGTACCCAGATAAGAGATGCTATGCTTCCATTGCTCATTCAGGGTCTAGTACACTATACTGATTTGCAGTTCTAGTGTCTTTCACTATTGCCTTTCTCTTTAGTCAACACACACAAATATATGATATCTTGTCTGACTTTAACCTTGGTTTTAGAAGCCCTCTCTGTTTGTTCAGATATTATTGATATGGTTAAGCTTCTACATCTCAACTGTAAGGATGCTCTGGATTTGGTCAAATCCAAAGTGTTCAACCCTGGTGAAATGACACCACTTGTGCTCCCAGACTGGAATGCAGGCAGGCTGAGCAGAGGTGGAAAAGGACAAACTGCAGGCCTCTTGTGAAATTCTCAGAACTCACTGGAAGTCCTATCTAGAGTCTGAGAAAGCAGCAAAAATAAATTTGTTATCTTTTTTAATTGCAAATGCCTCGAGACCTAGGGTGCTCTTTAGCAGCATAAGCATTCTCTTAAACCCACCTGGAAGCAACTTCCCTGAGAGTACACCTGAGAACTTTGAGCTTTTTCTCATTTTTTTTTCTATAAATAAATTCCAAGCCATTTGATCCAGCATTATTCTTCCACATGTTGATCATTGTGGGATGACACCTGCCCCATTAAGGCCAGTGCACAGCCATTTTACTTCCTTTCAATCTGTTTCCTCTACTCAGCTAGTTGATATAATTCTGCATATGAAACCTTCAAATTATTTGCTATTTTCTCTCATGCCTGTTTAAAGACACTTTCAGAGTTATTAGTTCAATTGTTTTGGCTATTATTAACAACTGTCTAAAATCTGGTATACTGTCGGGCAACTTTAAACTTGCAATTGTTCAGCTTTTACTGAAGAAGCCCACTCTTGATCCTATAGTTCTTTCTACCAACAGGCCAATTTCTTAGCTCCCATTTTTGTCCAAAATTATGGAAAAAGTGGTTTCTTTGGAGTTACTTTCATATCTGGAGGATAACAATGTATGTGATGTGTTTCAATTGGGTTTTAACAAACTTCATAGTACTGAATCAGCTTTGTTGAAGATGGCACATGATATTCTATTAACTTTGGACTCAAGCTCTTCTGCAAACTTAGTTTTATTGGATCTTAATGCAGCATTTGACATGATGGACCATGGGGTTCTTTTAAAATGACTTCAGTATGAAGTCGGCATTCTAGGTTGTGCATTGACGTCACTTGAGTCCTACCTTAAAGGCAGATCTATGTCCATTAGGGTTAGGGGTAGGGTTAGATGATAACTTCTCTCAGCCAGCACCTCTCATAAGGTTCTATTCTGGCTCCTCTTTAATTTTCCCTTTATCTGCTTTCCTTTATAACTATCTTTCAAAAACATGATGTTGTTTACCATTGTCATGCTGATGATATGCAGCTATACCTCAAAGTCAGTCTTAACATCATCTCATCTGTAAAAAAGGTGTTTGGAGGGCATTGCGGATAGCAAACATTGAATGGCACGAAATTTGTTACAATTAAATGAAAATAAAACAGAGGTCATTATTGTTGGTCCTACCACATTCACACCTGAAATTGGCATTCAATTAGGCTGTTTGGAAGCAATAATGATGTCAGAAACCTAGGTATCATTTTTGAGCCGTCACTAAGTTTTGAACAACAAATTTCCATGGTAGTAAAGTCCAGTTTTCACCAAAAAGGGGCAAATTTCAAAACTAAAATAATTTCTTTCTCAGAAGGACTTGGAAACAGTTATTCATGCCTTTATTATATCACAGCTAGATTACTGTAATCTATACATATAAAAGGCAAAGCCCTCACCGACTCATCACTAATTCTCCCACTTTCCATATAGGTGGGAAGCTGAAAATTTGCGTGCTCATTCCCTGCAGTGTACTTACAAAAGTTAGGTATGTTTAATGTCCTATTGCAACAACCAAGGGGGGGAAATGGGTGTACCCCCTAAAATGTATATATAGATAGTGGAACCCCTCCTCACTATTTCTGTGACTTCCAATATACGTAGAAAGCCCAAATTTCCCATGTCCATCCTTTACACTGTACTTACAAACATTAAGTATGTTTCATTTCGTGCCATGCCCCGTAACGAACATTTGAAAGTAACGTCTTTTTTTTGGCAGTTCTCACCATTATGCCATAAGGAACTTTCAGAACTAACCTCTCCTTTTGGCGGTTTGGCCGCCCCCAGTCCCACTTCCTTTTTCCACACAGCCACTGACCACGCACCTACCACGTGGTTGGCTCCCTGCCTAAAAATGTGCATTTCTCATACACAACATTTACAATCATAAATTAAACTCTTTACAGTTATTGCTCCTAGGCTTTGGGATGACCTGCCTTTCCACATCAAGTCTTAAAACTCGGCTTAAGACCTACTTGTTTTCTTCCACCTTTCACTGTGTATAATGGGTTTGTGGGGGATGGTTTTAATTGGTTGTTATATTAATCTATTTCTGATTGTGTTTTATTTTAATGCTTCTTTGTATAGCACTTTGGTGCAACATCTTTTGGTTTAAATGTACTTTTATAGATGAATAATCTAATCATAATCTAACACTTAATTGTACATCGAAAATAATGCACATGTGATGTAAATCGTGCTGATGATGGCAGGAGCTGGTTACAGACAGGATGTGTCATCTCCCAAATTTGCATCGTGAGTAACAGGAAACTTTGTATGTGTCCACAGCACCCATTTCTAAGAATAAGATGAATTAACTTTGTACTGGTTACAAAGCTCTTGCATTTTTGTTAAAGTCACAACCAAAAAGATCATTGCTAGAAAACAAGTTTTAGTGTCTTGCTTGTCTGACTTCTGCTATTTCTGCACAGTAAA
Organism: Polypterus senegalus; assembly: GCF_016835505.1. Classification (NCBI taxonomy): domain Eukaryota; kingdom Metazoa; phylum Chordata; class Cladistia; order Polypteriformes; family Polypteridae; genus Polypterus; species Polypterus senegalus. Next base: position 152,220,018 of record NC_053156.1, on the reverse strand, counting down.
GATTACCTCTACTGATGGATTCTAAAGCATAGCTGGAGGCACTGTGTCTGTTGCTGTCTCTTTGTCAGTGGAACAGTTACAGTTAAAGCGGCATAGGTTAAGGAAAGAAAAGTATAACTGTTTGCATGACTAATGCACAGTAACCAAGGTGAAATGGGAATACTATGACTCATTAGCAGATGTAAATTTTCCAACTTTTTGCACGCATGGACTTATTCATGCATTTAAGAAGTAAAGAAATGAATCACAAATAAGATATTTAAGCTTATATAACTTTAATATTATATCTGTGGTGGCAAAATGCAGTGCCAACTACAAGTCCTTTCTGTTTCTCTTTGGGAAAAACTGAAATGTGTCTAAATAATGTGAAGGTGAGCAGTTATGATTAAACAGTTTGTTCAGTAATTTAAAAAGACCCCCCTTATAGACAAACAAATAGATAGATAGGTCTATTATTTAAGATACTCTAAAGTCACTTAGATAATCAGGACTAATCAGTGCTCATTAGACTTTGATTGACCTTGACTGTGCCTAAGAAGTCAAAGGAAGTGGTAAAAGTTTAGAAAGGAAATCTAATACAAGTGGCACAAAGAAGAAAAGTGAGTTAAATGAGCATCTAAGGACTGACCTTTTCAGAATGTACAACCCCATAACTATAAACTATTAAAACATATAAAGGGATAAACTACATCTTTTCCATAAAATAGAAACAAGCAACATATGATTGCTATAACTGACCATCACGAATCAAAATATGTTAATTTTACTGTTATTTCATGAAGTGGACACAAGGCTGCCTGCTTTTCTTCTTACTGTCTCATTTACTCCATTATTATTATTATTAAAATCATGTTAGTTTTGTAATTCTTTACTTATTTGTATAGTTTTCTGTAACTGTTTTTCAAAGCATTTCCCCTTAATCCTTCCAAGATAGCTTTGCAGCATGCGCTGATACAGCTCGTTCCCATATCCATCACACGTCGAACCACATCAGGATCCGGATTAGGACCTGAGTGCAGCCGCGGGCTTCTGGAATTTCCTTTGAAAACTATAAGAAATTAACAAGCAGTGCAGAAAGATATTAGATGTCAGGTTAATTTGAGCAAACTCTCGAAGAAAGAGGGCACCTCAACTCTGTCAAATATGAGTCCACAAACTCCAGACGGCTGGAGAGAAAGACAAAGTCTGCAGGGGTTTCAGGCCACAAGACCACCCAGCCCCCTCTAGGCATTCTACCTAACATAAATGATCTAAATCAGTCGTCATTGTTTTCAGGCTTCACGTGGAAGAATTAGACGATGATGGTCATGTGGACCTCTGGCCTTCAATCCATCAATGTAGGGACCGCATGGTGCTTTGATCGGGTAGTGGTGGCGCAGACCACCACCACAGAAAACCAGAAAAAGAACAGCAGAGAAAGTAGGGGTTAGTATGGATTTCAGAGCCACCATGAATGATAACGATAAATAAATGCATATACAGAATTTCAGAGATAAACTAAAATGAAGCTATGAGAAAGCCATGTTAAAATAATGAGTTTTAGCAGTTTTTTTAAAGTGCTCCAATGTAGTAGTCTGCTGAATTCCTATTGGTAAGCTATTCCAGATTTTAGGTGCATAACAGTAGAAGGCTTTTAAGTTTAGCTGTTAGAACTATAAGCAGACACTCATTTGAAGACTAATATTTACAATTTCAAGTGTGAGGTGAAAGGTATCCTGAAATATAGGATGGAGCGAGATTATTTAAGGCTTTGTAATTGTTTAAGTCAATTCTAAATGACACAGGTAACCTGTGTAGTGACATCAAAACTGGAGAGATGTGCTCAGATTTTCTTTTCCTGGTTAAGATTCTAGCAGGTGCATTCTGCACAAGTTGCAATTGATTGATGTCTTTTTTGGATAGTCCTGAGAGTAGTGCGTTACAGTCATCTAGCCGACTGAAAACAAAAGCATGAAATAATTTCTCAGGATCTTGCAAAGTTATAAGAGATCTAACGTTTCCTATATTTCTTAAGTGAAAAAATGCCTAGTATTTATGTCCTAGTAATCTGATTAATATATGATCTAAAATTACGGTCAGAATCAACAATTACATCTTGCCTGAAGAAGGTGCCTGAGTTGCCTCGAAAGCTTGCATATTGTAATCTTTTCAATTAGCCAATAAAAGGTGTCATTTTTCTTGGCTTTTCTCTACAATATTAAGCAAATAAGATAGGTCAAAGCAAATGGTTAACTAAAAAATCAGGCATATTGCATTATTTTTTAGGCTTGAAGCAGAATTGCTAGTGTGGGAAAGGAACAGAACAAGAACAAAAATGATGTGCAGAAACTAACTTAGGATAGGATAAGAAGAACAAAGGCTGGGAAGCTAAGGAACGATACCATGGAGAAAAAAAATGGCTCTTGTAGGCACGTAAGAAACCAGCTGGATTGGTGACTCAGCAAAAAGGTAGCAAAAGGCTTTTGCTATAAGCAAGGTCACAATGATGTAATGCATGACAGAAAAATAAGTATATTCAGGCATCAGCAATAAATATAGAAGAATATATTAGAAATTAACTTTAGCGTAGAAATTAAGGCAAATCAAGCATGCCAAGCACATGATTAAATAAAAGCATATACCATATTTCTTTTTAATTAAAGCTTAGCTCCAGGCCACCATTATAACATAGTTTGAAAGGCTTAGAAAAGGAAATGACACCATAAAAGCCCAAATATGGAAGAAGGAACATCTGCCCAGCCAAAGACCAATCACGAATAAGCAAAACAGAAACTAGAGTGAACAATAGACAGTATAGACAGGTGCAGAATGAGCTAATTGAGCGAGGTCAGAGTGATAAGAAATTGTTATATAAACTTCGATTGCTGAACTGTATGAGGCTCAGCTGAATTTGGCCGTATTGGGTTGAGTCCCTGTTATTATTTGTGTTGTTTTATTGCAATAAAGCTCTAAAACTCTGTCTGTCTATCTCGAGTCCTAATAGCCTTCATTTTCAGGTAAAAAGCCTTCTGGTGATGAATTTTTCACCACGACAGAAGAAGCCTTTTAACCAGATGTTTAATGCCAGCAGGCTACTGTAGTACTCATTCGATTTTCAAACCAGAGGTAAGGGACCCGAGATGAAGATTCGTGTAGCCGGGGTCCTCTCCTTTGTGGCTTTAATAAGTGAAGTCTGACTTGAGAATTTCCAACTGTTGGTATCTCATGTTGTTTACACTGGCATGTAATACAATGGCTTCCACTGCCCTGTTGTTGTGCTTCTCGAAGACTGTTGGCACTCTTCTCATAACATCTCGAACATGAGCACCAGGAAAAGAAGAAACAAAAGATTTCTGTTTAGGGCAAGTCTCGTACGATTGAATCTCCAATCACAAATACATCACCTGGGGTTGAAGGCAAAGTGGGGGAGCGGAAAGGGTCGAACCAGTTCTGGGTGGAGATGTTTGCCTGGGCCAATAGAGGTGAGCTAGCCTTAAACTCCCACCTGCATAGCTGAAACAGGCAGAGTTCCTCGTTGTTGATGTCGTCACCTCTGATAATGAGGCGCGGGGGTAAAACTCACTTGGCCTTGAAAGTGAGCGGCACGGTGTGGAGTCGATGTTACTGAAATGTGATTTGCTGTGACGATTTCAGATGTTGGGGAGTATTCTTTCAGTAGATGAGCCTTCAGTTCCCTCAGGTGCCTCAGTCTGGACAGAAGTTTCTGGATCTGGTTATCGAGGGCCTGGAGTTCTTCAACAATGTGCTCCATCTCGCCATCAGCCATTGTCTGCTTCCGCTTCATGTCCTAGGAAAGAAAGAGAGAGAGAGAAGGTTAGCTCATACTCCAGTACAGTGACAAATGTGTTTCCAGTGACCGTTTGGGGCCCAAAGGCCACCATTGTTCTGTTTGTATGTTGTGGGACCCTAAGCAGTTGCTTGTGGTAATAGCTCACCCAATATAAAATATATTACTTAGGTTTTCAAAATAGCCCTGTAAACACTATGTACAAATGTAGAGGAAACACAGAACACCATGTAAATATATCCCCCACAAAAAATCCCATTTATAGTATATATCCATACTAGTGTTAAAGGAGGCAGTGAATGCTGGACATATCTTGCAAATTCCCCCTTTGAGACAAATAAAGTGCTTTCTTATCTATCTGTCTGCATGTTTTTGGACGCCTCTAGCACTGGAATGAAAGCATTGACAAGCTCTTCAAGAACAGTGGGCTCATGTTCACAAACACCAAAACTGAAAACTACCAACAGTTGTATTCACTAAATTAAATTCCAACACTGTTCTCTATTCTCTATAGCTACTGTCTAAGATACAAAAGCAACCCACCAGTTATGCTGATGTGAGGACAGTTTTGCATACATTCTAGGCCAAAATGAATTGTGAATACCTGGCAGAAGTGTTGAGTTAACATCTTGAATGTGAAAGCATTTATCACTGTGTGTATTTTTCTTCATGCATGTGTCAAAATGCACTTTTCTAGGTGTGCCAGGGATTCTAGCCATACTACTATTTAATGATGGTGAGTTTAGCGTGCCCAACCTGATTGGTATGTGAAATACTGGTATACAGTATACAGTTGCCCAGAGGGACTGGGCCATGGTCTGGAATCCTACAGATTTTATTTTTTCTCCAGCCGTCTGGAGTTTTTGTTTTTTCTGTCCCCTGGCCATTGAACCTTACTCTTATTCGATGTTAATGTTGATTTATTTTTTATAATTATGTCTTTCATTTTTCTATTCTTTAATATGTAAAGCACTTTGAGCTACTGTTTGTATGAAAATGTGCTATATAAATAAATGTTGTTGTTGTTGTTTATACAGGGAGAATCCAGTCAATTACACGATATCCATTTGCAGATTAGCTACTGTCTACTGAAAGGAGGGAGGCAGCATGTACATGTATGAATGGGGTCATGGGAGAATGCAAACCATAAATCACATTATGGGGCACAATGCAATACTATATGTGACACTTATACTATATAGACTTTCCCCAGCTTCTGTAATTTAATTGAAATAGGCATTTTTCACTCAATCATAACTTCTCACGATTCTTTTTTTGTTTTTTTTATATAATCTGTTTTCTTGTCATGTGTTTGAAATTCCAGTGCAGATGGCAGCTTTAGATCATTGACCTGAGACCTACTGTATCTGTGACCCATTACAGACTAACAGCAATACTGCTACAGTTCTCAGCTATAGGAAGATTCATGAGATGCTGGAGGCAGTCAATGAGTAACATTGGGCAGCTCCTGGAGGACAGATTTATTAAAGGCACGGCAAAAGCCAAGTAGAAGAAGATTAAAAGTTAAAGATAAAGCCACACACTGCGTATCCCAACAGTGAAGCAGCCAAGGAAAAGAAAATAACTTTATCTATCTATTGTCTATTCATGACTTCTCTGGAACAATACAAAACTGGAAACAAATTATTAAAATGTATTTTTCTCCAACAACATAGCTATAGCTGTTTATATGAAAGAAAAATGATGATAATCAAATGGCTGAAGAAACATATCATTATAACTGTGCCAGTTTTTAAGAAAATATTTTAATATTTAACAAATGAATGAATAATTCTTTGCTATACTCAGCTCCACTGGTGTAGAGCTCTAGAAATATTTTTGAAGATTAAGTACTAGATTATGCCTCAAATGGAAAAACAGACTACTGATTTTTTGCTATTTTTGCATAATTACGATAAATCTTTATAACTTCATTTTTGGTGTTTTCATTTCATTTGTATGGTGAAAAATGGTATTTTGATTAAAACTGTTGAAGTAATTTTCCTTCAAAACAAACCATGCATTGTTATCCTGCTAGAAACCCAGACTAACATTTCCAACAGTTTTAAGGTCATTTTGCTGGTTTACTGTGCTTTAGCAAAGCGATCAGATTCCAATCTAAAGAGAAAAAAAATAAAATGTTTAAAAGAGAAAAATAATAATAGTAATACATACTCTATATAAAATAGTTATTTAGGTAAGTTGTAAATATATGATAATCTTTTAAAGGTGTTTTTGTCATGCACTGATACCATATTGTGTGTCAACCCACTAGTTTCTATTTAAATGGGGTGGTAATTAATGGTAACTGTTGCACAGAACTAAGAGTACATGGAGGAGTTAGTGCAATGTTTACAATCTATGCCTGGTCAAGTGGATATGACTTCATTTATGCATGATTCTTTCTGTAGTTTCATAGTACATTGATCAGCAGCAAAGCAGTAGAACTGAATGTAGGGTGGCACTATAGTCCCTCTGCTTTAGGCCTTGGATTTTTTTATTTATTTGCGTCTTTTAGCATTTCAAATGAAAAAAGTTATGATTATGTCACATTTTGTAAAACAAAAATAGGATTTATTATCATATATTAGAATGCTTTGAAAAAGAAATAATAAAATTTGACGCAACTTTCATTTTAATGACAATAAAGAAGACCAGACCAGTTGATTCGGTTGAGGTTAACACATCAGGTAGTAATAGTTAAGTTTAAGTAGGTCTTTAAATGACGTTTAGTTACGGTTCCCTGACAAGTGAACTGCTGTGACACAGTTACAGAAAACTGATCAAATTTAATTTGACACTCTAAGCTATTCACAGAAATAGCAGGCTCTTTATTCAAATTAAAGTTCAACCATGACATTCCTTTAAATGTTAAAATTCATTTAGCACAAATGGAAGTATGGATCAGTAATATAAGACAACATCTCACATACATAAAGATATTATTTTTGTGAAAGTCCTTCCTTTAATACTCCCCAAATTTGTGATTGTTAATAGCAAATAAAATCTGCGATAAATACAACTCAGTCTGCTTAGATGTTCTAAAATGAATACATCAGAATATACATTTTGTAGATCATAGGACTGCTCACATGCCACCCCTGAACCCATATAATGGTGCAGAGGGTAAAGTTCAACTAGTAAGAGATTTTATTTAAATAAAAGGAATATGTACAGCAAGGATAACACAGGAACACACAAAAGCATAAAATAAAAAGACATGTGTCTCCTGGCCTAACCAGAAAAAATAAGGGGTCCACTTACCCACTGATACTCTTCTCCACCTCTAGCCTTTCTTTAATCCTTCTCCTAGTTAAGCCATTGTTTGACGCTTATGTCTTATGATGACAGAGTCCCAGGCCTTGTATAACCCAGTTCCCTGTAGGTAGAATCTCTTGTTAATCATAGATGATATTGCTATCTGGATTTCTTTTTTAATTTACACAACGTGAAATATTTGAAATAAAATATAATAGTATAATCCAGGCATGGTGGTGCAGTGGTAGTGCTGCTGTCTCGCAGTTAGGAGACCCGGGTTTGCTTCCCGGGTACTCCCTACGTGGAGTTTGCATATTCTCCCTGTGTCTGAGTGGGTTTCCTCCAGGTGCTCCTCCCACAGTCCAGAAACATGCAGGTTAGGTGGATTGGTGATCATAAATTGTCCTGTATGTGTGTACCCTTTGGTGGGCTGGTGCCTGGGGTTCGTTTCCTGCCTTGCACCCTGTGTTGGCTGGGATTGGCTCCAGCAGACCCCCGTGACCGTGTAGTTAGGATATAGTGGGTTGGATAATGGATGGATAGTATAATCCATGCAAAAATATTGGGTTAAAGCCCATATTTGTGTAATACATTGAACAAGTCACCCACTTTGACTCTATTAAAGGCTTTTTCGGCATCTGCAGTCTCTGTAAGCTCTGTTGTTGCTGAGGTATACTTTACATTGCACATACGTTAATATTGTAATCTGAGTTTTTGGCTGTCTAGTGCTCTTTTTTTCAAAATCTACTTATTCAAAATGAGCATAAATTTTGCACTTTTTGAATTATATCATTATTCTGATTATGCTATTAAGTGTTGTGTTTTTTTATGGTTCTTGCCATTTGAGGACAATCTCTGGATGACTGTGGCCATATTGTTTACAGCTGCTATGCCTGGTGTCGGTTACATGACATATTACGTCATCATGACCCACCTATAAAAGATGGCAACACACAGCTACTAGCATCTCCGTATTGGCGCTCTTTCTTTCAAACCTTCATTCTATCTTGTTAGTGTTGGCAGAAGCTAAAAGGTGTTTACAAGATTTTAAGTGCTAGGACCTCTTACTTGTTCTTATGACTTTGATTTTTGTGTATTAGACTTCTAATGATAGTTATATTGAACTTTCTCCCGACTTTTTGATTCTTTCCCTGTTACTCACAATGACTCTGTCTACTTCTTTTGTGGCTCCTCCTCCTCATTGCACCTTTTCAATACTTCTTGCAGGCTTCACCTTGTAATTGAAAACAGTCAATAAGTGATATAGTCGACAGCCTTTGATTTTTTGAAATACTACAAGGGAGCACTTGGATGATTATGCTTATGATTACTTCAGATAAAATCTGTGTGGAGTGGAGAAATTGGGAATTGAGAACACACATTTTAAAAGTATGTCATTTTTCTTTGTAAAAAGATAAATAAACGTCCCTTTAGATGGGGGTTTTCTCTTTCAAGCATAAAGAATATAGATAGCTTTATGTAAAAAATATTGCTGGGCCTACATCCAGCATTCAAGATTTCAGAGTACAGTGGAACCTCGGTTCACGACCATAATTCATTCCAAAACTCTGGTCGTAAACCGATTTGGTCGTGAACCAAAGTAATTTCCCCCATAGGATTGTATGTAAATACAATTAATCCATTCCAGACCATACGAACTATAGTAAATATATTTTTTTAAGATTTTTAAGCACAAATATAGTTAATTATACCATAGAATGCCCAGCGTAATAGTAGACTAAATGTAAAAACATTGAATAACAGAGAAAACTAACACTGCAAGAGTTTGCGCTGTAGCGCTACGAACCGCTCGCTAAAAACACTTTTTTTTAATTAGTTTTAAGCACAAGGGAAAAAAAATGAACATTTGCAAAATCCTTAATTTAATAAACCACCCAGAAATGTAACATTGCAACAATGCACGCTACGAACCGATCGCTGTAAGCAAAAGTGGAGGTTAAAATCCAATAGAAAAAAGTCTTCATTAAATAACGAGGTTAAAACAATGCTCAAATCTGTCTCTTTAAAAACAAGCCTTATGTGTCCAGCCGTCTCTCTCTCTCTCTCTCGCTGCACAGGGAATGCACAGGGAGAGACTGAACACGTGCAGAAATCACCAGAGCGCACAAACCGAAAGGGAAACTGGCTTGTTCATTTACCGAGTCTGTGGTCATGAAAAAGATGCAAAAGTTTGGCGAACTTTTTGGTCATAAACCGATTTGTACGTGTTCTGAGACGTTCGTGAACCGAGGTTCCACTGTACATTATACATAATGTTTGAAGTTGTGGTATTTCTATTTTATTGTAGAAAATCATAAAATTATAGCATAATCTTCATTGCATTCAAATAACTAGAATGTCTTGTAGTATTGCTATATTGTATAGTGTTGTAGTATTGTGTTTAATAACCTCAGGTCCAATGGCATTGCATGTTTTCTGTGGTAGTATTCTAAACATCTTTGTTATGTGCTTGATGAGCTAGCACCTTATTTGCCTTTTCTCCATGTAATGTGACTTAAGCAACAGTAACTGCATCTATCTTGTGGTTAGCAAATTAAATTCTCTGTTTGCAATAACGTCTGAAGTGTATATACATAGGTGCATATGTTTTGGGGCACTATGGGGTTGGTCCCCCCCTTAGAATATTCAAGCACCGCAATAAGATGACATGAGATTGTAGTGAGGGGTTTGGGGGTGATTGGAAATGCATGATGAATGCTGGTACACTAGAGAATGCTTCCGGTACACCCCACACATTGCTGGTATGCATCTTTGAAAAACTGAGAAGTGCTGATACTTTGTAGAGGTATGTACCAGCTCACTATAATATACAGCATTAAAGGGGGGCCCAAGCATTGATGTCCTTGCCAGTGACAATAGGCCACTGTTGATAAGGAGCAGAATGCCTATATATTTTGTATAGGGCCATAGAACAAATGACTCCACTTTAAGTCCAGGATATTAGCCACAGGGTGACATCACAGAAACATATTGTATCTAATATATGTCACCCTACTACTCAGTATGATGGGCAAATGCTTTTTGGTTGTGGTTCAAAAATGTAGGGACACTTGGGGCTATTAGGGAGACTTCTATCAGGACAACCCTAGGAATTCAGTTGCCCTTTTAGGAAAGTGACCTAAAAGACGATCCTTACCATATGCCAGTTGTAGAAAAGATACAAAGAGTAAGCAGGATAGGGATAAATAAAGGTATGGCAAGGAAGAAAATGTGTCAGCCACCCTACTTGGCTGGCAGGAAGTCACCTTTTTTAGTTAGACTTAGAGGAATGTAAGGTTTATTATTTTGTTGTTCATTTTATATCCTTCTCCCCTAGACCTTGTACCCTTCTGTTTGTTATAGATTGTTATAATAAATTCCTTTCTGTTATATATGTTTTGTCTTTTTAGCTTTAATTTAATGTGGGGTCTTCTCTTGAATGCCCCACGCATGTCAAAAATTTTATTTTTATGTGAGGTACAGCTAAGTAGAGGACAATTTTTACATATTAATTGGAATTGTTGGGGTTGTAGTTTATTAATTCTTCTATCCTTGTAACTTGTATTCTAATCTTTTAAGCGAAACAAAGAAATTATTTGTCCAGTCAGGTATGCTTTAAGTGTCCTTCAGAGGGTTCTGACAGGTATCATTACAAATGTATCTGTTTTAACAAAAATACAATTTTGTGTTGGGTTTTAATTTAAAACAGTCATCACCTACCAACAATAATAGATTAAATGAGCTACTATTATATACTTAAAGAAAATATATCATTTTCTTAAATTTGGGTGGATGAACACCATTGGGTCTGATTGTTTATGATTTATAAAAATAAATGTAGTTTAAATAAGTTGAGTCCCTTTGGAGAATGGTGGCAGAGTTTAATATACATGTAAAATCTCCAGAAATTTTAAGTTTGCAATTACATTAGTGAGTTAAGAAACACTGTTAACTCTAAATTTCTTATCATTACTGTGAGATGTGTATATTATATGTTAAACAGAATCAGGCTACTTTCATTTAGTTTTCCTGTTACTAGTCTAATAAACGTTTTGGTGTCAGAAATTACTCTAGAGTAAACAAAAGTGATTCTGCTGTAAACCGGCCATCATAAAGCTCTTTTTTATTGCTATACAGCATTTAGAATGAGATATTTGTCCAACTCCTTTTTTAAAAATATTGTCACTGAGAAGTCTAACTCGTATCCAACTCTTCTCTGCTTCATGTCCTCACAAGTGAAAGCTTGGCTATGAACCTGAGGTTTTAGACTCAAAATGAATACTTAATCAGCTAAACTACCCATCTGCTTGTGACTGTTCAAACCCCAGCTGAGAGAGTGTCAGATTACACAGCAATAGGCATTCTCTGCCCCTCTCAGACCTGCACATAACTCACATTACACAAAAGTTGATATTTTAAGCTAAATGGATTCCCTGCAAGAAAACTAGAGGCTTTTTGACTCTGACTTCAACTTCAGTGACAAGTATGCTCAGCTTTACAGGAGACATCACTCTTCTGTAATAATTGATTAGTAATTATTAACTTTTACTAGCCTGATGTGGTTGTCAATGCTCTTGTAATGGAATTATGTTGAATACAAATTACATGTGCAATTATTGTTATCAGTGTATTTTCATTAATGTGTTAGCCATTAAAAAATTGACAAATGTCACAGTTGGAGCTGTAGTTGGATAACGGTTTTGTGACTTCAAAGCAGACATCTCCCAGCAATAACCATATAAACAACTCTGACTCAAAAGCCATATTCTTAGCAATCCATGTATATAATAATGCTTAAACACGATTATAAAACTTTACTGAAAGTATTCATATTGGAGCCATGTACTAACACTGATCATAATATTGCTGTTATATTAAATAACCTGTCTGATAGTCTACACAGCTAGATTTTTAAATAAAATAAATAAATGAATACGGATGTTGTTAAAGAGAAAATATTAGTTACTATTTTCCTACCGAGTACCTGAAAAATAAGACCTGCTTTGTTAAATACCATTACTATTTTTTTCAACAATAGTAGTGTTTTGTTAGCTGTGAAATATAAAGAAAAGAGCAGTGTAAAGTTCATCTATTGTATAAGAATAGTATAATGTTAATAAAACATATGGTGCTCCTTGAAATAGTCACATGACAAAAGTAACAGTCAACTGTGACATCCAAAAAAGAGAAGTATAGAGTGCTTAAGGCTTTATCAGATTCTAGTACATATAGTTGCTGCTTAATATCTTTATAGGATGCACTTACTCTGTAATTTAAATTGTGAAATTTTTAAAAAATACTGACCTGCTTGCCTACCTACAGAAGTGTGCCCTTCTCCCTAGTGGCTAAAACAAATTTCTAATTTTAAAATTTCACAGTAAGATTTCATCTAATTAAAATGTGAAATGGAAATATAGGCCAACCACCTGCGGTGACATAAGCATTTTATCATGCTGCATTAGAAGATTTTTTTGTACTTCTTATTATCATTCATAATCTTTAATGAAGTTCATGGATATGAAAAATGAATGAAACTGCTGCTGACTGCTGTACTGTTTAATACAGCATTTTCTTTTTGTTTTGTTTTCTTGATCAGCTGACTCACGTCAGTGATCAACATGATCATCAGTCTATGTTTCTGTCTGTCATTGTACACAACATTTCTGGACACATTAATTAACCAACTCTAGCCATTCTTTTTGTATTGTTTAGCAGAACTGGTCTACTTTTCCATACATATTGCATTTTTTACTTTTTAATCAAAAGTGATTCATTATATTTCCAGAAAATACAAGTAATAGTGTATATTTAATTGGGTAGACACAACGGGGGAACAATGCCTGATAGATAATAGTGCAATTGTCCTAATTGCTGCAAGTTTCCCAGCCTTTAATATATACAATTATGTAAGAATATACAGATACAGATGATCATGAAAAATGCCCAGAAAAAGTGTTTCTAATGTAAGCCACTTAAAGATGACCAACAATCAGAAGAAATGTGATCCTTAACAAGAAAATCCGTAAAACATATGAGGGTAAAAAGTCTTGTCTATCCAGAAGTAATCATCAAAATGATCGACTGCTTGAATTCACCTAACTCTGAAAACAGTTCAAAATGTGTGGCTAACTAAATCTGCTAGCCTATCACCCCAACAGAAGCAGAAATGCATGCAGCATACCTCCTTAATGTTGTCTCCATCAAAGGAAAAGCAAATCAGAGGAGTTTAGCGTGCCATATTGCCCCTACATAAATGTGTCTGGCAGTGCCCAATATGATTGTTGTGAACACTGGAATGAGCTGACTAGTGACAAGTAAAACAATTTATGTGAAATTGAATTAACAACTAAACTTTGCAAAATAAAATTAGAAAAACATACTGCAGTTTGATTGCAGATAAAGCCATGCCATTGATATTCAGTCCTGTCTGGAAGTATTTAAATGCTGTAATTCTACATGCATCTGTCTATAATTTAGTATTTAAATAAATATCTCCAATGAAAAAAAAATCATCACACTCATTTCCTGTCACATGCAGACATTTTATTCAGCCACCAAACATGTTTTGATAATACAATCCCTACTTTTCCAATTAATGTGACAATTAATAATGGCAATCCGAAAGATGCACTGGATATAGAAGAAAACCTTGAAGCTCTATGGCACTTGGAGAGACATATATTCTCAACTTCTCCTGCAGGTATTAGAAACAAAAATGGTAGCTGGTAGGTAGTGGCTGGTGCATGTGGCTTATATTAAGATTTGTCGGTGAAGAAAACATAATAATGTGAATGATGAACTGTGTCTTCATGTGGAAAATATGCAGATTGTGTCAGATTTTTAAAAACACTGAATTCTTTTGAAGTGATGTGAATTAGAGGTATAAACAGTAGACTTTACTGGTGTGCATCAGATTACACAGTTGCAAAAAAGAAAACAAGTAAACACTTAACTAGGAATGAGGATTGAGTCTTTCAGGAGGCAGTAGTCCTTGCTTTCTACGTGTAGGGTACTCCAACATCAGCATATCTGTCTACGTCGGTCAACAGTGCCTCAAGGAAGTAGATCACTTCACCTAACTCAATAGCATGGGGCTGACCAGGATACCATATGTTGAATTGGGAAGGTATTGGCTGTAATGTGCCACTTGGGCCCTTATCTGGAAATCCAATAGCATCGCTCTACCATCTAAAGTTTGCCTTCTGAATTTGATTGTAATTAATAACAGTATCTATGTCAGTGAAACATTGAAGGCTACTGCAACCATTACAAAATGTCTGAACGTGTTACAGCAACAGTACCTACGATAGATCTGTTGTACCTCATACCGTGACCACATCAAATTAAGAAGTATACAGTAATCCCTCGCTATTTCGCGCTTCGACTTTCGGGGCTTCACTCTATCGCGGATTTTATATGTAAGCATATCTAAATATATAACGCGGATTTTTCGCTGCTTCGCGGGTTCTGTGGACAATGGGTCATTTACTTCCTGTACAGTTGATTTCATACAAGGGACGCTATTGGCAGATAGCTGAGAAGCTAACCAATCAGACCACACATTTAAATTCCTGTGTGCTGAATGGCTCAGTGATGGAGCGCCGAATTCGATTCTGTGGCGTTAACCAGAAAGTCTCGTCTCACTCATTCAGCATCAACATGTTTCGCTGTGTAAAGAGTTAACTTTTGTGCTCTTTTGTGTTTATCTTTGTGCATAGTCAAGGCCTTCATTATGGCTCCAAAATGATCTGCTCCTGCTACTGCTTCAGTGGCAGTGCCCAAGCGCCAACGGAAGATGTTAACGATTGCTGAAAAGGTAAAAGTTTTGGAAATGCTGAAGGAAGGGAAAAGCTACACCGCTGTAGGACGCCATTACGGCATCAATGAGGCACAATTCTTTTTATTTAAAAAGTAGGAAAGGAATACTGTATAAGATCTACGGCCGCAGTGTCCTTTTAACCAGGGTGCAAAACTAGTTGTAAGTGGATGTAATAAGGCAGTAGTCTGGATGGAATCTGCTTTAGAGATTTGGATTGAAGACTGCTGGAAGAAGAACAACGGCGGTGCTACACAGTCGCCTGAAGAGGCTCCTTTAGAAGAACTGTAACACTCTCCTTTGTTGTGCAGTAAAACTAAACTCATCGTTATCGAACAAGTCATCATGTCATTGTCGGTGAGTAACCATAATTAATTTTCTACTTACAGTACTTAGTACATGTATGTACATTTAGTGTCACTGTGCACACATTTACTGTATACAATTTTTCTTGCATTGTACGTATTTATTGCTGGTGGCCTGTCTATCGTAATGGCTGTAACATATGTGATATCGGAGACACTCGATATCTTTAAAATAATATTTAGGTTTTACTGTATATTAACAGTGTGTTTACATACATAACTTCAATGAATCATACCTAATATCTAAGAGAATACAAAGGGTTTATGCTGTATAACTGTACTGGGAATATTTATAAACAGTGTGGGAGAGTTTATAAGGGCTTAAAATATATAAAAATAACCATACAAACATATGGTTTCTACCTCATAGATTTTCACCTATCGCGGGGAGGGGAGTGGGTTCTGGAACGCAACCCCCACGATCAAGTAGGGATTACTATATTGTCAAACCACCACTCGCCCTCTAGCTGATATTGTCACTGAATGGTGGTTTCAGTTTGCGGACCAGAATGTATACCAAATGTGGCCATGCTGTAAATGCCAATGCCCAATAATATGCTGACTGGCACAGAAGGAATTAAGTCTAAATAAGAAATTCTTTGCTTTCCATTCAAACCTCAAAAAAAAAAAAAACTAAGCAGTTTTTGCATTTTGCAGTTGCAAAACCAATTTTAGTGTCAGTTCCTCAAACCTGTGTGTGAACTGAAACTAGATTTTTTTGTGAATCACTTGAACTGACAAAAGAAGATGCATGATGATATCATAAATCTAGTTTTTCTTAGGTGTAAACTGGTACCACTTCAATTTCTTATCTTAGTTTATCATATTCATGACATGTTTTTTAAAAATCTTTATGGTGCCATTTTGTTTCTTTGCTGCTATTTTGGGGAAATGTTCCATGCTTGCCTGTTGTTTATTTTTGCCTTGTCTGCAGATGGTCATGTGATGCTTGCTACTATGTGATGAGGAAGCCCGTACCTCAAACTTAAAATGGACAATCAAGTCGTGACAGCACAGAATGAGAGCAGATGTTGTGGTCACTGAAAGTCAGGAACAACAGGAGACGGACACCAAAGTAAAGTAAAAAGCAATTTCTTTTTTCTTGGTGAGCAGAGAGGCTGCAGCACCTATCAGCTCAGTTTGAAACAGGCGGTCTCCTTCTCAGCAGGACGACTTTCCTTCCTTTATACCCAGCTTGTTTACTAAAATAAAAACAAAGCAGTTCATTTTGAGTTCATATATAGTTTGTTATAGCCTGTGTTCACATCATGGATTTAAACGTGCAGAAGCGCACAGTGTTTCTTACAAATAAAAGAGTTGTCAGCACATTCACAATCTTAGGCAATATATCTCTGCTAGCCCTCACATACACAAGCAAGTTTGTCCTAACGGTCACAGGGTGTGTGCAGATTTAAGATAATACCTATTTCTTTATTCTTTGTATGCACATAGCTTATACAATATCAAGGGTTACATAAAAGTTAGTTCAGCACATTACATTAGTTACACAGAAATTACAATCTTATAGCTTTTGTATCTGCATTAAATTACATTTGTTTGGTTAGCTTAACACATCCTTATTTAATGCATAAGTGAGATGCTTCTTATAGTTCTATTAGCACCATACTTTTGTTATTTGGAAAGGCTGAAGCACCTTAATTCTAAATATTCTTTCTCAGTCTGAATAATGTTTTTAGTCTGTTTTACTTCTTGTTAATGAAGTTTTACTTAGAAATGTATTTGAAGACACACACTTTTTTTCTTAAACAAATTGGCTGTGAAAGTTCATGATCCCAATAAAATTCAGGAGAGCTAAAAATTCTAGCATGGTTCTTGGTCTCCTTTAACAAGGGGATAATTGTTCCTGAAACATCAACTATCTACACATTAGATGCATTAAGTTGAAATCAAGGTAATAAATAGAGGATGCCCAAAAAGGTGTAACTTGTTGATGAATTTCACAGTCTTTAAGTCTGTTTGACCTTAATACCTACTGATGATCAGAAGATAAAAAGCATTAATCCAATTCCTTTTCCTGACAGTAAGACGGCAAACATATTGTACATAATCTCTGTCTACTTAGTTTGAGTGCTGGTCTTTGGTAGTTCCCAAGTCACTTCATCCCTGAAAGTAGTGCTTAAAAAGGCAAATAATTCATGCTTTTGGTTTATCTATACAGTACATACTAAAAACCATCTCTCTCAAAGGGGCCATTTTGATGATGGAAGTGGTTGATTCAAATTTTTTAAATGGCTGAAAATTCCCTAAAAATAGATATCCAGGCATTAGTTACATAAGAAATTCATATTCGGGCATTTCTGTGTCCTAACTTGAGAGAAGGAACTGTATTGCTGCTCTTAACTCTGTTTTGCCTCCAATCTGTCGCTTACTTAGGCTTCATGTTTTTACTGGTAGTGGTGGATCATTTTTTGAACAATGCTCAAGGCTGTGAACAAAAAATTGCCTACAGCCAAATATCTAGTAAATAGTTTCATTAGCTATCTGGATAGCCATTATATTTTTAAGGCTGTATTGTTTAATATCTGTATAGGATTTGAAAATTACTTGGAAAAAAAATCTGCTTTTGGGTGGGTTATGAAAACATTAAAATAGAACTAATTGGAGGTCTTACAATGCAAACCTTGCAAAATTCATGGGTACCCTCCGGTGTACCAGTTCTGTTCAAAATATGAGTCCACAGAAATATTTCATTTTTAATGTGTATTCAGATGTACTGTATGCACCAACCAAGATGTAAGGTATTTAGAAGAGATCCAGAACAAAGTATGCCAAAATTAGAGATAAGCCTTTAAATCTTACAGGATGATGACATTAACATGTTAACCTTAGGACTAAGACTGAAACTTTTGAGTTCTACTAGGGAGATAATCTTTAAATTACAAGTTGAATTGTTGCTGGAATTTCCAATGTGCAGAAAATTCCATACCCAAACAGCTGGAGGATGTATTGATTATTTACTTCACTGGTAGGACTACGGCTTTAAGCAGGGTGGGCAACATCGGCCCTGGAGGGCTGCAGTAGCTTCAGGTTTTCGTTCCAAATTACTTGCTTATTCAGAAACCAATCCTTGCCAATCTTAGAACTGATTTAATTTTCTAACTTGTTAGTCTGCCATGTTAGGTTCTTATATTGTAGATTATTTTCTTTTCCAAGGATATCATCCAAATGATTTAAAGCCTAAAACAGATAATTTTCAGTCTGTCACATTTGTTTTATTAAGCCAAATAGTGTATGATGAATCCACACAGGTGTAAATCAAAACAAGTTAGATAGAGAACTGCTGGCTCCTTTGTCATTTGCATCTTACTACTAATATGGAACCATTAAAAAGCGTGAATGCAACTGTTTGACTGAAATAAGCAATTAAGGGTGGGGGAACTTTAACAAGTGAGACCACTAAATTGAAGCATCAAAATGTCATTTGAGCAATAATTGCTTCAATAGCAATAATTGACTTAAGAAACTGGGCTGGAGCAAAACCTGCAACCACCATGGCCCTCCTGGACCGATGCTGCCACCTCTGGCCTTAACACTAGAATTACCAGAGCTTACAAAAATTGTAGATCCGTCCCACCTTAAATCGCTTCTTAAAGTTGTTCACAGTTCTCCACCAGCGCCTTTTGTCATCTAAATGTGCTGATAAACTCAGGCTGCAAGCAGCCGATCATCCCCACTGACTTAGAACGTGCACAAACTTCTCCCAGTTCATGCCTTGATTGATTTTCTGGGAGTGAAGTGGAGTTTAGACTGGAAATAATAGATCCTTATTTGGAACACACGCATTTCATGTGTATTCCGTTTCTACAGTAATCTGTGTAAACACATTTTAAAACAGAAATGTTTTTCATATTCTAGTAGTAAATGACAAAATGTAGACATAAACTATATAATGTATGAAGCCTGAAGTCCAAATATCAATGAAATACTTTCACAAAAGTTACAAATATAACAGAACAAATGCATGTTTATTCTAAAGTGTAACTGCAGAAAAAGCCGCTTTTAGCAGGCCATACTAAAGCATATGCACTACTACTGGCGCGGTGGTAATGGTATCAGCTGCTGACTGGGAATCAAAAGGTCATGAGTTCAATCTCACACGACCCCATTTTGAGAAGTAAACTGATCTTATTCTTACTATTTTAGAATAAAAATATACATTTGATTTCAGTCTGTAACAGCCGGTGTAATTTATGATACTTGTAAAGGTTAGCTTTGTGTTTTTTTATTAACTTTTCATTCTGTCAGTCGCTTCAGGATCCTTCCCTAAGCCCCTTTTTGTGGAATAAAAGAAGGAGACAAATACATGTGACATTTTGAAGAAATCATTTTATGACCTGAATAGTACCAATCAGAAAACATTGTTGCACTAATGCAATATTATTTGAAAACGAACAGTGTCACATCAGCTGTAAAAGTATGGCATTTCGAAATGTTTGCTTTTTTTCAGTCTAATTCTCTTAGTCAGACTGTATATTTATCTCTTATTCAGTGTGCTTATTCCAGTGCACGCAATAACATGCAGGTGGCCAGATGCTGTGTGCTACAACATGCTGTCGGTGATCAACGCACATTTTAAAAAGACAGAGACAAATATATGTGACGTTTTGAAGAAATCATTTTATGACACGATTTACCTTTATTTATTTACTTACTTCCTAAAGCCTAAAGTCACAAGTAGTGTGCAGAGGGCATGCTCAAAAATGTGCGTAATGCCATGAAAAGTGCCTGCTAAAACTTTAGTATGCAAACAACGGTATGTGCATTCTTGCTCCGATGTAGAAGGGAGCTGAGTTTACCTCTGTTACAGCGCGTCTATGTGAAAACATCAGTGTCAGATGCAGGGGTGGGGTGTGTTTGGGCTCATGAACGCGGCTGAGATAATAAAACTGACTAAAAAAAAAAAAAAGCTAACCTTTACAAGTATCAGAAATTACACCGGTTGTTACAGACTGAAATCAAATGTATGTTTTTATTCTAAAATAGTAAGACTAAGAGCAGTTTACTTCTCAAAACAGAATAGGGCAGAATCGAACTCATGACCTTTTGATTCCCAGTCTGCAGCTGATTCTATTATGCCACTGAGACAGTCATAGTAAATGGGTGTCAATGTCGCATGTTAAGGCGGCTTTTTGTTTCTGCAGTTATATTTTTGAATAAAAGCGCAATTGTTGTGTTAGATTTGTACCTTTTGTGAAAGTGTTTCTTTGATATTTGGACTTCAGGCTTCATACTTTATATAGTTTATGCCTACATTTTGTCATCTACTACTAGAATATAAAAAACATTTCTGTTTTAACAATGTGTTTACACAGATTACTGTAGAAACGGAACAGACATGAAACGTGTGTGTTCCAAAAAACGATCTAGTATTTCCACTTTAAAACTCCATTTCACTCCCAGAAAATCAATCAAGGCATGAGCTGGGAGAAGTTTGTGCACGTTCTAAGTCAGTGGGGGGATGGAATAGCCGGCTGCTTGCAGTCTGAGTTTATCAGCACATTTAGAGGACAAAGGACGCTGGTGGAGAGGTGTGAAGGGATTTAAGAAGCGATTTAAGGTGGGACGAATTTACGAGTTTTTTTGTAGGCTCTGGTAATTCTAATGTTAAGGAATGTTCCTTTATTCATTTAGAGACCTGACTGCAATGCTGATAACAACCAACAAAAATAAGATGAGCATGTATGGAGGTTTTATGAAGATGACTGCCTTAGGATATGGGGCTGTTTAATTACATTTTCATGCTAGTTTAGGCTTCTTTGTTTGTGCTGTTGCCATTGCCTGTCAATTACTACATCTGCAACAAGTGAAATGAGGTATGAAAGGTGGGAGTGACGATGTAAGTAAGAATTCAAGTTGAAAAACCCTTTGGATGAGATTAGAGTGATCCCTCGCTATATCACGGAGTTTAAATGTAAGCATATCTAAATATATATCACGGATTTTCGCTGGTTCATGGATAATGGGTCTTTTAATTTATGGTACATGCTTCCTCAATTTGTTTGCCCAGTTGATTTTATACAAGGGACGCTGTTGGCGGATGGCTTAGAAGCTACCCAATCAGAGCATGTATTACGTATTAAGTAAAACTCCTCAATGGTATACGATATGCTTCCCGCGCAGTGCTTGATTGTTTGCTTTTCTCTGTCTCTCTCACTCTCTGACATTCTCTGCGCCTGACGGAGGGGGTGTGAGCAGAGGGGCTGTTTGTACAGAGGCTGTTTGCCTAGAGGATACGGACGCTCCTCTAAAAAATGCCGCTTTATCGCGGTGCTTCAGCATACTTAAAAGCCCAAAAGCACGTATTGATTTTTTGATTGTTTGCTTTTCTCTCTCTCTCTGACATTCTCTGCTCCTGACACACATTCCTTTGAAGAAAAGATATATTTGCATTCTTTTAATTGTGAAAAAGAACTGTCATCTCTGTCTTGTCATGAAGCACAGTTTAAACTTAGCACAGTGTGGAAGAGTTTATAAGGGCTTAAAATATATAAAAATAACCATGCAAACATATGGTTTCTACTTCGTGGATTTTCATCTATCGCAGGGGGTTCTGGAACGTAACCCCCGAGACTGAGGGGGGATTACTGTACTGCATTCTCTCCACATTGATATCACATAATTTGGATTAGGAGCCTCTGTGTACCTAATTCATGAGGTATACTGGCCAGGACATAATGGAGAGATAAAATCTTTTGTCTGTCTCCAGACTGTCTGGACATTATCCCAAAGGAGCTAAAGGCTTCTGCTAAGGATAGGGCAGCCATCATGACCCTAGCTGGGAAAAGCAGATCAGAAGTGAAATGGGTCTATTGCCCAAGTTTTCCACTTCATGATACTAATAACATTCTAAAGGCAAAGAAAATGAAATATCTGCTAACCATATTTGTAAATCATCATGGTTTCATGGCATCACAGTGTCAATTTCCTTTGATTGGATCCCTCAATTTATTTCACATTTTTTGAAGTCTAGACTCTTCATTAATGTTAATTTTAAATTATGCTAACACACCCATTGTAAAAGGAAGAAAAAGAGTATATCATACCCTGTTTCATCTATTTCATATATTTAATACCAATTGCAGTAAATTTCTGCTCTCCTAAATAAAGACTTGTCCATTCTAACCTCCTTTCATTTAATGGCCTTGTGCATTTTTTATGAAGTACTGTATGATGCCTAGAATTTATTAAGTTTTATATTAATAAAAATATTCATCTCACTTCTTATTACTTCAAGTTGCATCATGTGCTTTCTAGACTGTTTCAAAGTTACTTATTCTAGCTACAGTTCTTAGCGCACCCTGTTTAGTTGTCCTTCACTTTGTATAATAGCCCACTCTTAAGTCCTCTGAGTTTAAAAGGCATATGTTGTTTCTTTAATCCTCACTGAAAAAATAATGTATTTCTTCCTTTTATTAAATTCATTGGCTTTGTTCAATTCACCTTTAACTTTTCTGATTCCATTATGTTGCTTGCAATCTTGTCTGTTCTCTAGGAAGCAATTCTCCTCTTTTTAATGAAAATGGGAAAGCTGACACTTGCAAGGATTTCATTTCTTGTACATTGAATCCTGCACACATTTTGAGAGCATTCATTAGTTGGAGCTGCATCTTAAACAGTTAGACAGAGTGTTCTCTTCCTGTTACTGAGATATCAGTTTCACCACAACATAAACTTAAACCTCTTGCAGTATTCTCCTGAGTGATGCACTAATATTCCTACTAGGTAGAGCTTTGTCGAGAGTATGTCAAATTTGTGATACCCTACTACCTAGTAGACATTTGGACAAATTCTTCAGATAATTTCTAGAATAATGACTTTTATTGCATGCCATATTAATAAAAGACATTATCTACTTTTATAGCACTCAACATATTCATAAAAATGAGGTATATTTTTTTCTTGAGGATAACATGAGATTTAGAAAAGTACACATACATAAATATGTGTCCCCAAACAGTTTTAATGAAGAGTTTTAGATAGACCACACTAATTTATCTGTGAATTCTCCAGGACTTCTATAAGTAGAGAGATTGCAATTCAACATATTTATAAAACTGAACTCACTTGAAGCTGATTTGACGTGCATCATGGACGTCTTCCAGTCAGAAGCAGAAATTGTCAAATTGCTTCAATTAGGCAAGTTATTTTAGAAGCAGCAGAAGCAATTATTGAAATTACAGACTGAAATCTTCATATAATAAACCTAATAGGCTAATAATGAAAATACTGAAGTAAGATAATCCTTTCTAAAAGAAATGTTATTTTAGTAGAATTGAATTAGAAATATTAAGATATGTGTCAAATATTGGTGCAATTGTCTTAGAAATATTAAAGAATTTGTTAAGCATGTGTTTATTGATCTACTAAGTTAATGTATGTTAAGTAAAAAAGTTGTTTTGGGTTAGAAAATGTTAATAATGTAAGCAACATTCTTATACACAGAAATAAAATCGGTTTGCTATTGAAATAAATAAAGTCTTTCAAAATAGAAAAAGATTTGGGGATCGTCCCCATATATTGTTGTCCAGACAAAATGAAATATAGGTTGATTCAAAGTGACTTTCCAGTACAGAATGAATGAATTACTGCAACAAAATGGCATTTAAATAAAAGATTGTATGATAGGAGAGGAAATGGTTGGCAGGAAGTGACGATTGGAGGCGGGACCACGGAACCAACATCATCATGAGTAGACTGAAGTAGTTGAGTGTGGAACCGGAAGTGACATCATCGGAGTGGAACCGGAAGTGACGTCATCGCGGCCATTTTGGAACTGAAAATGGATGGATTTATTTTTCTTACCAGTTTTCTGTAGGTAGAAAGAGATTCAGGTAAGTACCACGTGATAAACCCTTGTCTCGCGAGATTTCACTCACCTTTAGGCTCTTTGACTGCCTCCAACTCGCACGTGTGTGACACTATAAATAAAGCTAAGTACCCACTGTCTCACAGCTTCACAGATCTAAGTTCACTTCCTAGCCTTGCCATTATCAGTAGTTAATAACCCTAACCCTAACCAGAAATAGACATCAATAAAATTACAGTAGTAAATAAGGCTAGGAAATTTTAGAAACAAATGGGTAGGAGGATTGCAGTGTACCAAAACAATTTTAATTATTGTTGGAGACTCTAATAAAGCTAGAATACCACATGTTTATTTTGAACAGGTAGAGCTCCAGAGCTATCCAGGGGCAAAAATCCTAGACCTAATTAAAATACCTAAAGTAACACAATCATAAGAGCAGGTTCGTTATGTCATCATTTCTATAGGGATTAATAACTGTGGGAAGGAACATACTGAGAAAACCATAAAACAGTATTATGGGGAATTAAATAGGAGTGACAGGAAAGCTTTCCCCAAAGCAAGGGTCTTTAGTGCCAAAATTCCGTACGCAGATAATTCATTACATAGAGAACAAATTGTTAGGTTCAATACTATCATAATGGATTTATTCCCAAACGCTTTCAATTTTTCCGTAGATATAGAAGTAAATCAGGACCGGATTCATTGGACATCAAACACAGCATATCAGATTCAGGATCTCTGAGGGCAGTTAGATTCAGGATCTCTGGAGGGAACTTGTCTGGCCCAGGAAGTAAATATATACAATCTTTCCAATACTTTCAGATTATTGGAGCCGGAGATTTCCTTGCTGCAGAAGGGGCTGACCTTCATCCCTACTTCGTCTGAGGTGGACATGGAGGATCTGAGGAGGGATATAGACAGTTATCACAGAAAACTACAAATACTGGATTATTTTGACTACTTATCTCACGTGCAACCACAGTTTCAATTTAGGGAACCCTCCACTTGGATCCCAGCTAGTTCAGACATTAGAAAAGCTATCTACACATTAATTACCAGGAATATACAATCACTTAATCATTTACAGGTACGGGACAATGGACAGGACAACTTAACATTTAGTGAAAGGGAAGTTTTAATGAATCTTAAAAAGAACAAAGACATAGTTATCAAACCAGCAGATAAGGGATCAGTTTTAGTAATTATGGACACTAATCTATGCATTATAGAGGCAGAACGACAACTTTCCAATAAACAACATCATTTACTACTTAAGACTTCTTTATAGACTAAAAATAAAACCCAGATCAAAACGGTTATAAATAACATATTTCAATTAGGTTACAGATTATAAAAAAAATACATATTTATTAGGAACGACTACTCCCAGTACCTGTAAATTATATCTTCCCAAAATTCATAAGTCACCAGAATCATGGCCATGGCCCATGGACTAACTTTCTCTCTTTCTTTCCTAGGTGACGAAGCGAAAGCGGAAGTAGAAGCAGACAATGGCCGACAGTGAGATGAATCGCGTTGCCGTCGTCAAGAACCCAGGCACTCGACAAACAGATTCAGAAACTCCTGTCCAGACGAAGGTACCTCAGAGACTTGAAGACTCGGCTGCTGGACAAACCACACCAAACAACTGAAGTCGGTGTAACATCAACCCCACCTCGTGCGCTCAAGTCCAAGGGCAAGTAAGCTTCACCCCGCCCTCGTAGGAGCAACGACAACGCTGATGAAGACCTCAACGGGTTTCAGCTTTGCAGGCGGGGGTTCAAGGCTAGAACACCTCCATCGGCACAGGCAAGCATTCAAATCCAGAACCAATTCGACCCTCTCCGCGTCCCCAGTCTGCCTTCAACCCCGGGTGATGTAATCGTGGTAGGTGATTCGATTGTACGAAACCTGAATATCACGTGCCCTAATCGAAAATCCTTTGTTTCTTTTTTTCCGGTGCTCGAGTTCGAGATGTGATGAGGCGGGCGCCGACCTTCTACCAGAAGCACAAGAGGGCAATTGGATCCATCATTCTACACAACGGCGTAAACGACATAAGGCACCGAGAGTCGGAGGTTCTCAAGGCTGACTTCGCAGCACTAGTTGAAGACAAGAAGGAGAGGACCCCATCTACAAAAATCTTCATCTCGGTCCTCTCGCCAGACGATCAATGAATACTACAGTCGTCTGCTGGGTTTAAACAACTGGCTGAGAGGCTTCTGCGAGAATCAAGACATCGGGTTTATAGACAACTGGGATCTTTTTTGGGAAAGGCCGCTTCTTCAAGCGGGATGGACTGCATCCGAATAGATTTGGCGCCGGTCCTCTCGAAAACATCGCTAAGGTAATTCGTCTATCTTGACTGTCTACTTCTACTTTTAACCCATTACGTAATGCTACTGCTTTGATTGGACATAATGGCTTAACAGAGTCTTCCGTTAAAGTGCACAACATTAATAATCTAATAACAAATCTTAATGCACGTAAAAAATCTAGGCAGTGCGGCATAAACACCAATAATTTAATTGAAATTACTACTTCAGATCAACACTGCATTAAGACTATAAAAACGGATTGTAGATTACATAAAAAGTACACACAGAGCGCGTTAACAAAAATAACTTAATTTTTGTTCCGATTACCAATAACACGCATAAAATTCAGCTCTGCCCTTCAGAAACATTAAATATGGCACTATTAAATGTTAGAGCTTTAACTAACAAGACATTTTTTATAAACGATCTTATTAGTGATAGAAAGATTGATTTTATTGCACTAAATGAAACATGGCTTAACTCAATGGCGGTGTTTTAATCGAATCTGCCTCCGGATTACAGTTTTACTCGTGCAGACCGCCAGGGAAAAAGGGGCGGATTGGCAAACATTTACTCGAGCCGTTAAAATGTAAAGATGTTAGTTTTGGTAAATTTAAGTCCTTTGAGTATCTCGCCGTTGTTATTCATGGAGATTCTCACGTTCTAGTATTATCCGTGTATAGACCTCCTAAATATAACGTCTTTCCTTGAGGAATTCTCTGACTTAATGTCAATTTTAGTTACAAACTATGATGCACTCTTAATAGTCGGCGACTTTAACTTTCATGTCGACAATCAGTGTGACCAAAAGGTAAAGGAATTCATGAACCTCCTGGACTCTTTTGATTTGAGGCAGCTCGTTAATCAGCCTACACATAAAGCAGGTCATACGTTAGACTTAGTGATTACTAAAGGACTTAAAGTTGATATAAAGCAGGTCATTGATATTGGTCTATCAGACCATTTCCTTCTACTATTTAATATAGAAATAAAGATAGAAAACACTCATGAGAAGCATTTTGTTAAAAAACGCTTCTTTGACTCATCAGCAGCTTTAAATCTTTAAATCTAAGAACTATTCTAAGCAATCAGTCCAACTATAATAGCGAGGATAATGTAAATGGTAAAGTGGAAAACTTTAATTCTAAAGTAAGAGCTGCTGTTGACATAGTTGCACCTGAAAAGACAGTTAAAAATCTTCTAGTATTGTTATTCCATGGAAGACCCAAAGAGTGTCTGATTTAAAAGAACATGTCGTAGAGCTGAGCGTAAATGGAGGAAAACTAAACTAACTATCCATTATGAGATATTGAAGGTTAAAATAACAGAATACAATAACACTGTCCGTCTTGAGAGTCTGCTATTTCTCTAATATTATAAATAACAATGCTAGTAATCCCAGAGTCTTATTTTCTACAATCGATCGTCTGTTAAACCCAGGTAACTCAAAGGAATGCCCCCAGAATACTTCCAGTGAAACCTGTGAGAACATTGCTGTATTTTTCAATCAAAAAATTAATGATATTAGAGATAACATAGTATATCTCCCCAACACTGCAGAACCTCCAAAGCCCCGGTACTCCATTATAAACAAATTAAATGCTTTCACCAGGATAGATTTACCTGAATTACATAGTATAATCTCTCAACTGAAACCCTCCACCTGCGTCCTTGACCCAATACCAACCAGGTTTTTCAAAGAAATATCAGGCGTGCTAATTGACAATATTCTGGACATAGTTAATTCGTCATTAGATACGGGGGTCTTTCCAGACTGTCTTAAGACTGCTGTAGTTAAACCCCTGCTCAAAAAAATAATCTTGACCCTCTGCCTTTGAAAATTTTAGACCCATCTCTAACCTGCCCTTCTTAAGTAAAATTCTAGAGAAGGCAGTCATTATGCAGTTACATGACCACCTCAATAAACATGCTATTCTTGATAAATTTCAGTCAGGCTTCAGAACAAATCACAGCACAGAAACTGCACTCGTTAAAGTAGTAAATGACTTGCGGTAAATGCAGACAGAGGCCATTTATCTGTTCTCATCCTCTTAGATCTGAGTGCTGCATTTGACACCATTGATCACAATATTCTTAGAAATCGCCTTAGTCAATGGGTGGGCCTCTCTGGCAGTGTCTTAAATTGGTTTGAATCCTACCTGGCAGGAGAAAATTCTTTGTGAGTTGTGGTAATCAAATCTCAAAGACACATGATATCCGATATGGTGTTCCACAAGGCTCTATCCTGGGTCCGCTGCTTTTCTCAATCTATATGCTTCCGTTAGGTCAGATTATCTCAGGTTACAACGTGAGTTACCACAGCTATGCTGATGACACAAAGCACCTGATGACTCCGACTCTTTTGATACACTAACACAATGTCTTACTGGTATTTCTGAATGGATGAATAGTAATTTTCTCAAACTAAATAAAGAGAAAACTGAAATTTTAGTAATTGGCAATAATGGATTCAATGAGGTTATCTATACTAATAAAAGGCAAAGCCCTCACTCACTCACTCACTCACTGACTCATCACTAATTCTCCAACTTCCCGTGTGGGTGGAAGGCTGAAATTTGGCAGGTTCATTCCTTACAGCTTCCTTACAAAAGTTGGGCAGGTTTTATATCGAAATTCTACGCGTAATGGTCATAACTGGAAGCAGTTTTTCCCATTTACTGTAATGGAGATGAGCTTCAACGCCGTGGGGCGGAGTTTCGTGTGACATCATCACGCCTCCCACGTAATCACGCAGTACATAGAAAACCAGGAAGACCTCAAAAGCGCCAAGAAAACATGCATTATATAATTGAGAAGGCAGCTAAACAATAAGAAGCGAGCGAGTGACATGTACAACCATATTCAGGATTTCTGCTACTTCGGAAACAAAGCACGATGTAAACCTACACTTTAAATTAAGTTCATAGACAGGCTGCGCTGGCGCTTGTAATTTAGTGCCTGCCCATATAAGGCCGTCCGTCAGCGCAATCCAATAGCAAACTGCCACGGGTAAATATTCACGGGTGAAGGACTGTGCTTATGGAGAGGAAGATGAGATGGTCAGGGTGGTGTTTGACACAAACTCAGCGAAACTGCGAGAGAAAGTTTTAAGTGCCAGGACTAAGGTAACATTAAATACAGCCATGGACATAGCACGAGATGGCACCAGCACAGCTGGGAACCTTCGATGCATGTACACCGAAGTGGCTCACGGAACTGACGAGTGCACAGATAAAAAGCAACAGTTCCAAAGAGCTGAACAAAACCAATTACACAATTGAAAAGGCAGCAAAAATATGAAGCGCCTGATAAGCATATTCATAAATGCAGCTACTGTGGAAACAAAGCACACGGTGGAAAAGTCAATGTCCCGCTAAAGGAAGACAGTGTAAAAACCCGTGCATGCAGTGTGTCAGGTCTCAGATAAAGAAGAAGACGAGCTGTTTATTGATGCAGTAAGAAACGAATCGATGAATGAAACCTGTTATCTTTACAACGATTGACAAACACGGAATGTAACTTGAACACAACACATCCTACAAATATGAACCTGATTGAAAGAAATAATGATAATCAAATCCTTGATGACAGCAACACTCAGTAACACTCACAAAACAAATACTGTATATTGACAGTCATGTTACGTTATTTTTAAAATGTTCCCTTTTCTTTTTCTACCTTTTTTAACACACTACTTCTCCGCTGCGATATGCGGGTATATATATATGTATATATATATCCCGCTCTACATACTCGAATAATGGATACTTTATTCGCCATCAATGATTGTTTTGGTAAAGCCATACTCAGTGTATTCATTAGATGAACGGTAAAAAGTAAGAGCGGGGAGGATGACTCATTGAGGCATGCAGGCTGTAGTGCGATCAACTCTATCTAAATTGCGCTGATCACATTTGAAAAAATATATCTTTTCAAGTTCTATTTAGTCCATATGTGTAAAACACATCCGCCCGGCGTAATTATATCCGCCCGAGATCATTTTATATACTGTATTATTGTTATTAAAGCCCGGGTATATGAAGCGCTGGTAACACAATAAACTACAGATCCCATAATGCAGCGCTTCAGCTGCCTTGCCAAACACTTACCGCGTTAATCAAGTCTACCTTATGATGCTGCAAGTTATTGCGACGCTAGAGTTATTGCGCACTGAGTTTGCACGGCGCTTTGGTGACTTTGAAGAACAAAAAAAGTCCGTCTACATGCGGCTCTAACCTTGTGCATGTTTGGTAGCACATATCTGTGTGAGAAGCTCTTCTCAGTGATAAAGACTAACAAAACAGCACACAGGAGTCGCCTCACTGATGAGCACCTGCAATCCATCCTGAGAATCTCCACAACACAGAACCTCACACCAAACAGAAACGAACTTGTGGCCAAAAAAGATGCCAGGCGTCCAGCTGTAAAATGACATATGAGCAAAGACAACTGAATGATTTGATTTGTTATTGCACGTAAGAGCGGGAGTCAATCGTTTTAACAAACAGCGTATTGCACTGATACGAAATAGCTGTGTGTGTATATATGTAGATATGTATGTATATGTATATATATGTTTATATATGTGTGTATGTATGTATGTATATATATATATATGTTTGTGTGTGTGTGTGTGTGTAAATGTAAATATATATATATATATATATATATATATATATATATATATATATATATATATATATATATATGACAACAACACTCATCACTCACAACAGTGACAAAACAATTACATTGACAATCAGGTTACGCTATTTTCAAAATGTTTCCTTTTCTTTTCATTGCTTCTTTAACACACTACTTCTCCGCTGCGATGCGCTGGTATTTTGCTAGTCAGAAATAAACTTGATGCACTAGGATTAAAAGTTAAGATGGAAGTAAAAAACTTAGGGGTAACTGTTGACTGTAATCTGAATTTTAAATCACATATTCATCAGACCACTAGGACAGCATTTTTTCACTTAAGAAACATAGCAAAGGTTAGACCTCTTATATCATTGAAAGATGCTGAGAAATTAATTCATGCTTTTGTTTTCAGTAGACTAGATTACTGTAACGCACTCCTCTCAGGACTACCCAAAAAAGACATAAATCACTTGCAACGAGTGCAGAATGCAGCTGCTAGAATCCTAACTGGGAAAAGAAAATCGAACACATTTCTCCAGTTTTGATGTCACTACACTGGTTGCCTGTGTCATTCAGGATTGACTTTAAAATTCTGCTTATTGTTTATAAAGCCTTAAATAATCGCGCTCCATCTTATATATCGGAATGCCTGACACATTATATTCCAAATCGTAACCTTAGATCTTCAAATGAGTTTCTCCTTATAATTCCAAAAGCTAAACTTAAAAGAAGTGGTGAGGCAGCCTTCTGCTGTTATGCACCTAAAATCTGGAATAGCCTGCCAATAGGAATTCGCCAGACAAATACAGTAGAGCACTTTAAAACACTGCTGAAAACACATTACTTTAACATGGCCTTTTTATAATTTCACTTTAACTTAATACTCATACTCTGTATGTTCAATTCTTCATAATAACTATTCACAGTGGCTCCAAAATCAATACTGACCCCTACTCTCTCTTCTGTTTCTTTTTTCCGGTTTCTTTGTGGTGGCGGCCTGCGCCACCACCACCTACTCAAAGCATCATGATGCACCAACATTGATGGACTGAAAGCCAGAAGTCTACGTGACCATCATCATCAGGTCCTTCCATGAAAACCCTAAATACAAAGAGGACTGTTTGACTTATGTTAGGTAGATTGCCCAGAGGGGACTGGACGGTCTCGTGGTCTGGAACCCCTACAGATTTTATTTTTTTTCTCCAGCTTTTGAGTTTTGTTTTGTTTTTCTGTCCACTCTGG
Organism: Polypterus senegalus; assembly: GCF_016835505.1. NCBI lineage: Eukaryota > Metazoa > Chordata > Cladistia > Polypteriformes > Polypteridae > Polypterus > Polypterus senegalus. Next base: position 152,187,761 of record NC_053156.1, on the reverse strand, counting down.
CCATCAGACCTTACTTATTCTATGTTAATTAATGTTGACTTATGTTTATTTTTTATTGTGTCTTCTATTTTTCTTTTCATTTTGATTGATTGATGGCCCATACCATATCAAATACCAGCACGTAGGCCAATTTAATCAGACTGTAACTCAGAATTCTATAGGATAGCAGAATATATTGATCACTTCCTCAACCCATTATCATAATTACATAATAGTTATATCAAGGACACATCACTTTTTACAGGTCATTAAAAATCTTAAAGTTCCTCCTAATTCTTTCATGTTCACCATGGACGAGTCATTGTATACCAACATCAATACCACCATGGGATTGAGGCGGTTGCCGACTGTTTGCAGATAATTCGCCCGTACAGACCGGATCAGGCCATCTTGGATCTTCTCAGCATCAGCTTATTGAATAACTATTTCATGTTTAACGAGAAATTTTATCTCCAGGTGCACGGGATCGCCATGACTAAAAATTTGCTCCCTCCTATGCCAACATTTATATGGCTTGGTGGGAGCAAACAGCATTTCGTAAGTGCCCCAGGCTGCAATTTAGATATTTCAGGTATCTGGATGATATCTTCGGCATTTGCACCTTCCCTTTAAAAGATTTCGACCAATTTGTCAGGATTCTAAATTCACATCATCGGTCAATCAAATTAGTCCCAACAGTGAGTCACGTTTCTTAAAGTTTTTAGATACAGAAATTTATTTTGAGACAGACTCATCAACATTTAAAACATTAAATTCCTGCATTTACTTCAAACCCACATATACCCACGCTTTATTATATAGAACTAGTTTACATCCCAAACACACCTTCAGAAATATAATTAAATCTCAATTAATATGGTTTTGCAGGATTAATACTAATCCACTAGATGCAGAACAAGCTACACAATTACTTTTTCAAACACAACGCAAAAGAGGTTATATGCGTCAATTTCTTCGGGAGGTCCGTGTTGAAGTGAAAACAACTGTCTCCAGGTACCTGACAACAGCTGGGGCATTGGTGAATGCTAAAACAGGGTTCCACAACTTTCTCCATTGAATGATTGGAATATCTCCAGGCTGGCAGATTCTTCCTCACACATCTCAGCTTATTTTTCTTTGGATTCTTTCCAATTCCATTTCTGTGTATGACTTTTTCAATTCTTCAGTCATTTCTTTGATAATCCTTTGAAATCTTCAGCAGGTTGTTATTGGTATCCTCTTCCAGACCTGACTTTACATCTTCTTTCTTATCAGAATAGGTCTGAAATACTTGCAACAGACCCTCTGGAGAACAAAATAATAGACTATTTTCACTAACTTCAACAACTAAAAACCATACCAGTTCTTACTTACCTTCTTTTCTTTTAAATTCTTCAGACTCCTCTTTCACGATTCCTCCTTTCTGTTCTTCAGCTTGATCCTCCATTCCGTCCGGGTTTGGAATCTGCAATGGACCTCCTGTATGGGACACAAAATCAAATATGATCGACTGACCCCACCCAACCCTGATCTTAAAATCTTAGGGGTGGGGGCCCTGAGGTTGTTTAACCCCCCTAACCCTGAACCTAAAAATTTAAAGGTGGATAACCCTAATGTTAAGACCCTCACCCCTCTTGGGACTGGGGATTGGCTAACCCTCCCCAACTCTAACCTTAAAATCTTGGGAGCAGGCAACCCTAAGGGATTTCAGGATCAACTAACCCTCCCTAATCCTGAACCTAAAAACTTAGGAGGGGGCAGCCCTAATGTTAAGACCCTAACCCTGGGCAGAGGACTTGACCAACTGGCCTCATCCAGCCCTAAAAACTTGGGGATGGGGGCCCTGAGGTTAAGGATATGACCTTGGGGTTATTTAAATATCAACTGCCCCCTCTCAATCCTAACCTTAACCACCCAGGAATGGGGGGCCCTGAGGTTAAGACTTTGACCCTGAAGCCCTTCAAGGATTGGCTGCCCCATCCCAACCCTGATCTTAACCACCGAGGAGTGGGGTGCCCTGAGGTTAAGGACTTTTCCCTAGAGCCAGAGAACCACCAGCTACCCTTACCAACCCTAATGAAATGAAATTTTAACCCTAGGGAAAACTGGGGATCACTAAACCCTGGGAATTAATAACCCTAATTTAAATGGCCTGAGGAGAGGGAGGGTTGGAACTCCGGATCAGAGGCGGGGGGGGCTTGGTCCCCTGCATGATGAAGAGCCATGGGGGAATTTATTAACAAATACTTACCACAAACACAAAATTCCAGTTATTTTGACATATTCCTATCATTCTAGATCAGTCATGGGTGTCCTGCAATCCCGTTTTATGGGGGCACAGGGCACCCATTCCCCACTCAGAAAATATCAACTCATAGCAGCATATAGGAGAAATAAGAATTTAAAGGATTTACTGGTTCACGCTAAATGCCCTACAAAGAAAAAAACAAATAAAACAGCTTGGAAAATCCCCTTTGCCAGGAAAAAGAATATTCATAATAAACTGGCAAAGGTGGATAAACCCATTTTTCAAAAATTTCAGGTTAATTCTAAAAACTACATTTACGGTATACATTGTTCCACCTGTAGTTTGATTTATGTAGGGGAGACCAAGAATGCGTTGAGGGATCGTTTTGTGCAGCATCTTAGGTTCATCTTCAACCAAAGAACCATCCTGAGAATCTCCACAACACAGAACCTCACACCAAACAGAAACGAACTTGTGGCCAAAAAGATGCCAGGCGTCCAGCTCTAAAATGACATATGAGCAAAGACAACTGAATGATTTGATTTGTTATTGCACATAAGAGCGGAGTCAATCGTTTTAACAAACAGCGTATTGCACTGATACGAAATAGCTGTGTGTGTATATATGTAGATATGTATGTATATGTATATATATATATACATATATATATATATATATATATATATATATGACAACAACACTCATCACTCACAACAGTGACAAAACAATTACATTGACAATCAGGTTACGTTATTTTCAAAATGTTTCCTTTTCTTTTCATTGCTTCTTTAACACACTACTTCTCCGCTGCGAAGCGCGGGTATTTTGCTAGTCAGAAATAAACTTGATGCACTAGGATTAAAAGTTAAGATGGAAGTAAAAAACTTAGGGGTAACTGTTGACTGTAATCTGAATTTTAAATTGCATATTCATCAGACCACTAGGACAGCATTTTTTCACTTAAGAAACATAGCAAAGGTTAGACCTCTTATATCATTGAAAGATGCTGAGAAATTAATTCATGCTTTTGTTTTCAGTAGACTAGATTACTGTAACGCACTCCTCTCAGGACTACCCAAAAAAGACATAAATCACTTGCAACGAGTGCAGAATGCAGCTGCTAGAATCCTAACTGGGAAAAGAAAATCCGAACACATTTCTCCAGTTTTGATGTCACTACACTGGTTGCCTGTGTCATTCAGGATTGACTTTAAAATTCTGCTTATTGTTTATAAAGCCTTAAATAATCGCGCTCCATCTTATATATCGGAATGCCTGACACATTATATTCCAAATCGTAACCTTAGATCTTCAAATGAGTTTCTCCTTATAATTCCAAAAGCTAAACTTAAAAGAAGTGGTGAGGCGGCCTTCTGCTGTTATGCACCTAAAATCTGGAATAGCCTGCCAATAGGAATTCGCCAGACAAATACAGTAGAGCACTTTAAAACACTGCTGAAAACACATTACTTTAACATGGCCTTTTTATAATTTCACTTTAACTTAATACTCATACTCTGTATGTTCAATTCTTCATAATAACTATTCACAGTGGCTCCAAAATCAATACTGACCCCTACTCTCTCTTCTGTTTCTTTTCCGGTTTCTTTGTGGTGGCGGCCTGCGCCACCACCACCTACTCAAAGCATCATGATGCACCAACATTGATGGACTGAAAGCCAGAAGTCTACGTGACCATCATCATCAGGTCCTTCCATGAAAACCCTAAATACAAAGAGGACTGTTTGACTTATGTTAGGTAGATTGCCCAGAGGGGACTGGACGGTCTCGTGGTCTGGAACCCCTACAGATTTTATTTTTTTTCTCCAGCTTTTGGAGTTTTGTTTTGTTTTTTCTGTCCACCCTGGCCATCGGACCTTACTTATTCTATGTTAATTAATGTTGACTTATGTTTATTTTTTATTGTGTCTTCTATTTTTCTATTCATTTTGTAAAGCACTTTGAGCTACATTTTTTTGTATGAATATGTGCTATATAAATAAATGTTGATTGATTGATTGATGGCCCATACCATATCAAATACCAGCACGTAGGCCAATTTAATCAGACTGTAACTCAGAATTCTATAGGATAGCAGAATATATTGATCACTTCCTCAACCCATTATCATAATTACATAATAGTTATATCAAGGACACATCACTTTTTACAGGTCATTAAAAATCTTAAAGTTCCTCCTAATTCTTTCATGTTCACCATGGACGTAGAGTCATTGTATACCAACATCAATACCACCATGGGATTGGAGGCGGTTGCCCGACTGTTTGCAGATAATTCGGCTCCGTACAGACCGGATCAGGCCATCTTGGATCTTCTCAGCATCAGCTTATTGAATAACTATTTCATGTTTAACGAGAAATTTTATCTCCAGGTGCACGGGATCGCCATGACTAAAAATTTGCTCCCTCCTATGCCAACATTTATATGGCTTGGTGGGAGCAAACAGCATTTCGTAAGTGCCCCAGGCTGCAATTTAGATATTTCAGGTATCTGGATGATATCTTCGGCATTTGCACCTTCCCTTTAAAAGATTTCGACCAATTTGTCAGGATTCTAAATTCACATCATCGGTCAATCAAATTAGTCCCAACAGTGAGTCACGTTTCTTTAAGTTTTTTAGATACAGAAATTTATTTTGAGACAGAATCATCAACATTTAAAACATTAAATTCCTGCATTTACTTCAAACCCACATATACCCACGCTTTATTATATAGAACTAGTTTACATCCCAAACACACCTTCAGAAATATAATTAAATCTCAATTAATATGGTTTTGCAGGATTAATACTAATCCACTAGATGCAGAACAAGCTACACAATTACTTTTTCAAACACAACGCAAAAGAGGTTATATGCGTCAATTTCTTCGGGAGGTCCGTGTTGAAGTGAAAACAACTGTCTCCAGGTACCTGACAACAGCTGGGGCATCGGTGAATGCTAAAACAGGGGTTCCACAACTTCCTCCATTGAATGATTGGAATATCTCCAGGCTGGCAGATTCTTCCTCACACATCTCAGCTTATTTTTCTTTGGATTCTTTCCAATTCCATTTCTGTGTATGACTTTTTCAATTCTTCAGTCATTTCTTTGGATAATCCTTTGAAATCTTCAGCAGGTTGTTATTGGTATCCTCTTCCAGACCTGACTTTACATCTTCTTTCTTATCAGAATAGGTCTGAAATACTTGCAACAGACCCTCTGGAGAACAAAATAATAGACTATTTTCACTAACTTCAACAACTAAAAACCATACCAGTTCTTACTTACCTTCTTTTCTTTTAAATTCTTCAGACTCCTCTTTCACGATTCCTCCTTTCTGTTCTTCAGCTTGATCCTCCATTCCGGTCCGGGTTTGGAATCTGCAATGGACCTCCTGTATGGGACACAAAATCAAATATGATCGACTGACCCCACCCAACCCTGATCTTAAAATCTTAGGGGCGGGGGGCCCTGAGGTTGTTTAACCCTCCCTAACCCTGAACCTAAAAATTTAAAGGTGGATAACCCTAATGTTAAGACCCTCACCCCTGCGGGACTGGGGGATTGGCTAACCCTCCCCAACTCTAACCTTAAAATCTTGGGAGCAGGCAACCCTAAGGGATTTCAGGATCAACTAACCCTCCCTAATCCTGAACCTAAAAACTTAGGAGGGGGCAGCCCTAATGTTAAGACCCTAACCCTGGGCAGAGGACTTGACCAACTGGCCTCATCCAGCCCTAAAAACTTGGGGATGGGGGCCCTGAGGTTAAGACTATGACCTTGGGGTTATTTAAATATCAACTGCCCCCTCTCAATCCTAACCTTAACCACCCAGGAATGGGGGGCCCTGAGGTTAAGACTTTGACCCTGAAGCCCTTCAAGGATTGGCTGCCCCATCCCAACCCTGATCTTAACCACCGAGGAGTGGGGTGCCCTGAGGTTAAGGACTTTTCCCTAGAGCCAGAGAACCACCAGCTACCCCTTACCAACCCTAATGAAAATCAAATTTTAACCCTAGGGAAAACTGGGGATCACTAAACCCTGGGAATTAATAACCCTAATGGGGTGGGGGGGTAAATGGCCTGAGGAGAGGGGAGGGTTGGAACTCCGGATCAGAGGCGGGAGGGGCTTGGTCCCCTGCATGATGAAGAGCCATGGGGGAATTTATTAACAAATACTTACCACAAACACAAAATTCCAGTTATTTTGACATATTCCTATCATTCTAGATCAGTCATGGGTGTCCTGCAATCCCGTTTTATGGGGGCACAGGGCACCCATTCCCCACTCAGAAAATATCAACTCATAGCAGCATATAGGAGAAATAAGAATTTAAAGGATTTACTGGTTCACGCTAAATGCCCTACAAAGAAAAAAACAAATAAAACAGCTTGGAAAATCCCCTTTGCCAGGAAAAAGAATATTCATAATAAACTGGCAAAGGTGGATAAACCCATTTTTCAAAAATTTCAGGTTAATTCTAAAAACTACATTTACGGTATACATTGTTCCACCTGTAGTTTGATTTATGTAGGGGAGACCAAGAATGCGTTGAGGGATCGTTTTGTGCAGCATCTTAGGTTCATCTTCAACCAAAGAAAACAAACGGCATTGTATCGTCACTTTGCATTGGAGGGACATAAACCTATTATTTTTGGTCTGGAGCAGCAGGCGAACTGGAATAAGACCAGGGGCCTCATGTATAACGCCGTGCGTAGAACTCGCACTATAACATGGCGTAAGCACAAAAGCCGAAATGTGCTTTACGCACAGAAAATCCAGATGCAGGAATCTGTGCATACTCCAACTTCCACGTTCTTCCGTTACATAAATCCCGATCAGCGTGAAAACTAACGCTCGTGCACGCCCATTATGTAACGCCCCAAATCCTCCCAGAATTACGCCTATTTGAATATGCAAATCAATATAAATCGCCCTTAAATGCAGCCTTCTGTGAAAAGACAATGGGAAAAGCACTGGGAAAATATAAGAATTTCAGCGAATACCAAGTGGAGGCAAAAGAAAAAACATACTATTTGTTCAAATAAACCGTGGTATAATCAACAAAATGAAGTTGATCGAGTGACATAGCGTGTTGGAGAAACTTGAAAGCTCACATTCACAAAATCGCACAGTGCCGGAAATAAAAAAGAAGTCACATATCAAAGTCGCTGTGAAAAGAGTTGTAAGCCCACTGTCTGAGTGTCATATGAAAGTTTATTAGGGTACAGAGAAAAAAGGCACACTGTGGGGAAAAAGCACGAAATGTCAACTTCAATCTCGACATTTCCACTTTAATCACGTAGTTTATTTTGTCATTTAGTGGAACATTATAAACTTCATCTTAAAATCGTTTAATTAACCAGTTTCTCAAATCACATCGTAATTAAAGTAGCACGTTAAATGCTTTGTTTTGTATTTGATCTCCTACTCGTATGTGCTCTATGTGTGTGAATCACTACTTGCTTCTTAAACTGGCTCTCTTCCTCCAACTGGACACAGAATCCATTACATTCGTGATATTACAGCTCTCTGAATAACTAAAATACTGAGATGTATACGTGATGTCATTTTCATGATGATAGGAGTTAAAGCACGTTATTAAACATGTGTTTCACTTCGATGAAATAATTTATTGTCGAAATTTGTCGCTGCGTTTTTAGCTGTGTTGTTATTTTCTCTTTCTGTTTTATATTCAACTAGCAAAATACCCGCGCTTCGCAGCAGAGAAGTAGTGTGTTAAAGAAGCAATGAAAAAGAAAAGGAAACATTTTGAAAATAACGTAACCTGATTGTCAATGTAATTGTTTTGTCACTGTTGTGAGTGATGAGTGTTGTTGTCATATATATATATATATATATATTTACACACACATATATATATATATATATACATATCTATACATATACATATATACATATATATATATCTACATATATACACACACATATATACACACACATACATACATACACACACATATATACACACAAATACATATATATATATACATACATACACACACAACTATATAAACATATATATACATATACATACATATCTACATATATACACACACAGCTATTTCAGTATCAGTGCAATACGCTGTTTGTTAAAACGGTTGACTCCTGCTCTTACGTGCAATAACAAATCAAATCATTCAGTTGTCTTTGCTCATATGTCATTTTAGAGCTGGACGCCTGGCATCTTTTTGGCCACAAGTTCGTTTCTGTTTGGTGTGAGGTTCTGTGTTGTGGAGATTCTCAGGATGGATTGCAGGTGCTCATCAGTGAGGCGACTCCTGTGTGCTGTTTTGTTAGTCTTTATCACTGAGAAGAGCTTCTCACACAGATATGTGCTACCAAACATGCACAAGGTTCGAGCCGCATGTAGACGGACTTTTTTTGTTCTTCAAAGTCACCAAAGCGCCGTGCAAACTCAGTGCGCAATAACTCTAGCTTCGCAATAACTTGCAGCATCGCAATAACTTGATTAACGCGGTTAGTGTTCGGCAAGGCAGCTAAAGCGCTGCATTATGGGATCTGTAGTTTATTGTGTTACCAGAGCTTCATATACCCGGGCTTTAATAACAATAATACAGTATATAAAATGATCTCGCGGGCCGGATATAATTACACGCCGGGCCGGATGTGTTTTACACATATGGACTAAATAGAACTTGAAAAGATATATTTTTCAAATGTGATCGCAATTCAGATAGAGTTGACGCAAGACTACAGCCTGCATGCCTCAATGAGTCATCCTCCCTTGCTCTTACTTTTTTACCGTTCATCTAATGAATACACTGAGTATGGCTTTACCAAAACAATCATTGATGGCGAATAAAGTGTCCATTATTCGAGTATGTAGATCGGAATATATATATACATATATATATATACCCGCGTATCGCAGCGGAGAAGTAGTGTGTTAAAAAAGCTAGAAAAAGAAAAGGGAACATTTTAAAAATAACGTAACATGACTGTCAATATACAGTATTTGTTTTGTGAGTGTTACTGAGTGTTGCTGTCATCAAGGATTTGATTATCATTATTTCTTTCAATCAGGCTCGTATTTGTAGGATGTGTTGTGTTCAAGTTACATTCCGTGTTTGTCAATCGTTGTAAAGATGACAGGTTTCTTTCATCGATTCGTTTCTTACTGCATCAATAAACAGCTCGTCTTCTTCTTTATCTGAGACGTGACACACTGCATGCACGGGTTTTTTTACACTGTCTTCCTTTAGCGGGACATTGACTTTTTCCACCGTGTGCTTTGTTTCCGCAGTAGCTGGATTTATGAATATGCTTATCAGACGCTTCATATTTTTGCTGCCTTTTCAATTGTGTAATTCGGTTTTGTTCAGCGCTCTTTGGAACTGTTGCTTTTATCTGTGCACTGCGTCAGTTCACGTGAGCCACTCGGTGTACATGCATCGAAGGTTCCCAGCTGTGCTGGTGCCATCTCGTGCTATGTCCATGGCTGTATTTAATGTTACCTTAGTCCTGGCACTTAAAACTTTCTCTCGCAGTTTCGCTGAGTTTGTGTCAAACACCACCCTGACCATCTCATCTTCCTCTCCATAAGCACAGTCCTTCACCCGTGAATATTTACCCGTGGCAGTTTGCTATTGGATTGCCGCTGACGGACGGCCTTATATGGGCAGGCACTAAATTACAAACGCCAGCGCAGCCTGTCTATGAACTTAATTTAAAGTGTAGGTTTACATCGTGCTTTGTTTCAAGTAGCAGAACTCATGAATATGGTTGTATATGTCACTCGCTCACTTCTTATTGTTTCGCTGCCTTCTCAATTATATAATGCATGTTTTCTTCAGCGCATTTTTGAGGTCTTCCTGGTTTTCTATCTACTGCGTGTTTACGGGGGAGGCGTGATGATGTCACACGAAACTCCGCCCTCACGGCGTTGAAGCTCATCTCCATTACAGTAAATGGAGAAAAACTGCTTCCAGTTATGACCATTACGCGTAGAATTTCGATATAAAACCTGCCCAACTTTTGTAAGGAAGCTGTAAGGAATGAACCTGCCAAATTTCAGCCTTCCACCCACACGGGAAGTTGGAGAATTAGTGATGAGTCAGTGAGTGAGTCAGTGAGTGAGTGAGGGCTTTGCCTTTTATTAGTATAGATATATACTGTATTGGCGTAGCCGTCACTGCAGTCAGTGCTTTTCTTTCCCCAAGTAACCGATCGCCATACAATCAGCTCTGTAATAGACGTTAAGCCATCTGTAAGCTTAGCGCCGATTCTTCAAAACGTTTAAAGAACATTGAAATATCTTCGTAGTACATGTTTAATTAGTCTGTCCTTAAAGACACTCCCAGTGAAGAATATAGATTATTTAAATGAAGTTAAAGTTTTATGTGTATAATTTAACAAACATATTTTGCTGCATTTCACCTTAAAAATGATATCGTCATCATATGTAAATACGCTTTATAAAGTGGCCCAGGTTGTGAGATATTATAACTGTAGTGCAAGTTTACAGTGGGGTGATTGTACTTATAAGTACAAACCGTTCTACAAGGAGCAATTGATTGAGTGCATTTAAAGTTCTTGGGATTAAACTGTTTCTGAACCGCGAGGTCCGTACAGGAAAGGCTTTAAAACATTTTGCAGTGGCTGAGACAGCGTTTCCTTGAAGCTGTATACCGATAATTCTCTTTCCGATCAGCTGCTGCTGTGATTCACACTCAGATACAGTGATATAAATACTCTGAGTGGTGCAGTGAGAGAAATATTGAAAAAGATGATCCGCTGTGGCAACTCCTAACGGGAGGAGCTGAAAGAAGAAGAAGAAGAAGTGAGAGCAGTTATGGTATTTGGAATACTATGGCTGTTCCCTGGACCATTATATTGTTACGAGTTAATTACAATCAGATGCATTACACTAATTAACAATATGCGGTTAGTTTCTGTGTATTTATAAAGCCGCGTCATGAAAATAATGAGTAATCACACAGGAACAGTAGCATTGCTTTGATGCTGGGTGCCGCCAGTTTGCAAAACCGAGCGGAGAACTTGCGTACGACAAGGCATGAGGTACCGTGGAAAAGTGCGTGGCTTTACGCCAAGTGTAGGTTTTATACATTTGAACGTGGAAAAGTTCTTACGCACCGTTTATACATGAGGCCCCAGGAGATTGAAGGCGGAGAGAAGATGGATAATGGCTTTAAATATCTTGGTCCTAATGGGATTAAATGAAAAAGAAAATTAAGGGTTTTAGGGAGGGGTGTATTAATATTTTTATTACTTTTATCTATTTAACTGGATTTATTTTTAGGGAGGTACTTATCAATTTATTTATTGATTTATCTATCTATGTATGTATTTATTTATATATATTTATTTAGGCATTGGGGGAGTTATAAATTATAAGATTTTAGCAGGGACTGATTACTTTTTAAGAAATAAATGGATGGATTATTAATTTATTTTATTAATATTTCAAATAAAGATTTTATTAAATTCTAAAGTATCTATTTTTTTATTTTATTTAAGACCTTAAAAGAATTTTTATTCAAGATTTTAAAATCTTTTACAAATTTTAGGGGGGGGGGTGGAGAAAGAAACAGAAATATAATTAAAATTTTAAAATGGGTATAAAGTGTACCAGTGCGTACCAATAATGGCCATATCCCCTACCCTAATCCTAACCGGTTTAATGGAGCTCAATACTAGCTTAGTGAACCCGGGTAATTTGGGCTATCAGTATATCTGATATCCCCTACCCTCACCCTGACCATGCCAGTGTCCTAAGCTAGTGGAATTTTACTGTCTATTGAGATGGATTAACCCAACTACAGAACAAAATTAAATATAATAGTGTAATTAGGATCAAACGAGGGGATTGAGATCAGGAGCATTTAGGAACTGATCTGGTTAGATATCTTCTGTAGTGGGTTTTGAGTTTTTAGGATGTATAAAGTGTGTCTATGCAAGGTCGTGTGTGTATATGTAAATTTAAGGGCAATTAGAAAAGTGAATGTATATTTAAGATTTTTTTGAATATTATATTTAATAAAAGATTGTTTTAGAGTTTTAATCTAATTGGAGGATGGATTATTAAATAGAATAAGTATTGAATCTTGTTAAAGAATAACAACCGAAGAGTTTGAGCCTCATTTAGACATCACCCTCTATTTGATTGCCATCTGCTGTTAAACCTTGATAGGAACAGTACGAAAGGAAGGGATTTGTGAGGCTCAAGGTTCTTCTCTTTACCCTTTGATAAAGCTTAGCAGTAAGCGAAACGTCAGGGTTTTGTGTATATGTGTTGTGATTGTCTTGTCTTTGTTTCATCCTTCAAGAATATGGGTAAGCTTACTCTTTAAAAATTATCTAAAAAAGAGCTCTGTTTAAAAATATTGTTTCTTCTCAGGCATGTTTTTTTTTTTTTTAAATAACTTCGGGTAATTTATACTGTACACAAACTTTATTTATTTATTTATATATTTATTTATGTATGTGTTTGTTTGTTTGCATGTTGGCAGTTAGGGGGATGGTTTGATACAAAATAATCTATACTGCTTTGTGTGTTTTACATTAGATATTTAAGTTTTTAAGGTAGGGTAGTTGCATTGGGTTTGGAGGTCTCAGTGTTTTTTGTTTTTTTTTAAATAGTCCATTGTGATGGTTTTTTGAAGAGTTTTGATTAATTTTGTATATAGATGTATGTTAGATATAGCACTTATTGAATGCATGGATATAGCACTTTAAGACAAGAGCACTTACTGCACAGTAAACACTTTTTTTGCTCAAATAAAATGGTAGATTTCGATCATCTGGGAAGGCAATTGGAAAATACCTGTATGGAAATTAGGAGTGGAAACGGGGTAAGACTTTTTTTATACTTTTAACAATTATTAGTTGCCCTAGACTCAGTGTTTAGTGTTTTGGTTGTTTTTGTGTGTTTTTTTTTTTTTAATTTAGAAAAATGGCTCCAATAAGTACGGCTAATTCTTATGAGGTCTTGGCACATTTTTCCGAGGTGGATGGAGTGGAGATACAGTCACCTTGTGAAGTTCCAGTTGATGGGATAAAAAGTATTTTAAACTTCTTAAGGCCATACACCATCTGGAAATTATCCTAAAGGCCTTAAGGACAGGGGAAGTCCCGAGGGGGATGCGAAAACATGCAGATAAATTGACAGCCTTTATTAAATCAGCAGTTCCGAATGATAAAACAAAAAATAGGGTGCAACAAAATACACAAGTTTGTTTACAGCAAAGTCTTTTAATATTACAACAACATTATTTGGGTTTAATCCTGGATGAATATCCTAAGATAGAGCCCGTTACAACCGAATTGCTTACAAAAAGCAATAAAATATGCAAAGGTTAGATATCGGGCAAAGTTGACGCAATCATCACTAGATAAACCAAAAGGTTTATTGATTGAGGGATGTATTGATGATTTCCAATTTGATCTTCAGGATGGACCACAATTTTGGTTAAAGGATGTGGAAATGTTCAATTTTGAACAAGTACTCTATAGTCAGGAACAAAGAAATAAGGTAAGTTCTTTGAATCGGACTCAGCTGGCAGACAATATTTGTCTTTCTACATATGTTTCTTTCCCTACATCTTTCTTTGGGGGAACTTTTAATAAGGATTCTTCAAGGTCTGTGTCAGGGGTTGAATTAAAACCACATAGTTGCTCTCCTAAATTTTTTACTTTGCCTGAGGTTTCAGGAGATAGGAGGGGAAACAAGGTGGTGGAGGGGAAACAAGGTGGTTCAGGGGAATGAGGTGGATGGGTTGTCTTTGTCCATATCTGTCATGGCTTCACCTAATTTTGCCTTTTCTTCTTCCTTACGGTATAACCCAGAATGTGGGGACCAGAGGATAGAACGAATGATGGTTGTACCAACTATACGTGAGCCCTGTGGGGTGGCAGATGGGAGGACGGAAGGTAGTTCGGCCTCTTCTTCATCTTCTTCGGAATCTCCAGGAGTAATGGTAAGGCCTAGAAAGAAAAAGGAACCACGAGACATAGCATGTAAAAATATGGAGAACTAGCAGAATACCCGCGCTTTGCAGCGGAGAAGTAATGTGTTAAAGAAGTTATGAAAAAGAAAAGGAAACATTTTAAAAATAACGTAAGATGATTGTTAATGTAATTGTTTTGTCACTGATATGAGTGTTGCTGTCATATATATATATATATATATATATATATATATATATATATATATATATAGACACACATACACACACATGAACAGGTTTGATGCATGGAAGTGATCACTCGTACTGCGTTCAGTAAGTTCACGTGAGCTGCTCTCTTGTGTGATGTTGCGATGTCCACGGCTTAATTTAATGTTAAGTAAGACCCGCAGTTAAAAGTTTCTGGATGCACTCGGTTGTAATATGACAAAGCTGCGCAAGGTCACTTTTGAGAATGCAAGTATAGTTGTCCAGGAGAAAAGCAATCTTGCCTGAAATCAATGGCATCGTTTTGTAGGGTCTGTCCCTGAGACTTATTACTTGAGAAACTCTAGAGACAGGGTGTGTATTAACTTGTGGATTTTTCTGCAGTATTTGGTGGCAGTGTGACGGTTGCTTCGGAAGACAGCGTTAGCCGTGGAGCTCAGCTCAGAGCCAAATGAGGTAAATGGGAGGGGAGATGATGACGTGACTCCCCCACGCCTTTAACTGTCAATCCCCACAAACACAGTCTCGGAATTTGCATAAGCACACCCCTTCACCTGCAATTTTAACTTAGTTACAAAGTGATCAAAAGTCTTGTTTATATCCTGTGTCCTCTCATTAAACTTGTATCCCGCATTACCCGTGGGCATGACAAACCCAGCGCAGCCTGTCTATGTACTTAATTTAAACTTTAGGTTTACACGTGCTTTGTTTCCGAGTAGCAGCACTCATGAATATAGTTGTAAATGTCAGTCGCCGCTTCTTATTGTTTCGCTGCCTGCTCAATTATATAATGCATGTTTTCTTCAGTTTTCTGTTTTCTTTCTTTTGGAGCTCTTCCTGGTTTTATATGCACTGCGTTGATAGTCAGTTCACGTGATTACGTGGGAGGTGTGATGTCACATGAAACTCCGCCCCCACGGCCATCCAACTCGACTCCATTAAAGTATATGTAGAAAAATAGCTTCCAGTTATGACCATTACGTAGAATTTCGAAATGAAACCTGCTCAGCTTTGGTAAGGAAGCTGTAAGGAATGGGCCTGCCATATTTCAGCCTTCTACCTACACGGGAAGTTGGAGAATTAGTGATGAGTCAGTGAGTCAGGCAGTGAGGGCTTTGCCTTTTATTAGTATAGATAAAGTGAATTTTAATGAAAAACTTACCTTTTGTAGTTTGGGAATTCCATCCAATAATCAAAATATTAGTGAGTCATCTTCGGGTGGAGGGGCTACTCCTCTCGAGTCGGTGGAATTTGGGTCATCTGCTGGGGTTCACAAGGAGAGATGGGGACTCAGGAGGTAAATGTGGGGGATAGTTAGTGGAAAGGATGATAGGAGTGGTGTTGGAGGAAGGGGAGGGAGAGAAGGAAATTTCAAAGGATGGTGTGGACCAGGAAATGTTGGAATTGGATTTGGAACAGATAAGGGAGAAGAGGGAACACAGCTGGTGGATCAGGTTCAGAGTGATGTGCAAGTGAATTTGAAGGGGATGATGAATAGTGTGGAGGAGTCTACAACAGGAAATTTGGAGGTGGAAGAGAGAGAGAGGATGAGATGATGAGGGGGTGGCGATATCTCCTGCACGGAAAAATGTAATTCAGTTAGAAATCGTATTAGATTTTTAGTATTAGACAGCAAGAATGGAGGGATGGAAAGTTTGTGCTGGATCCAGTTAGCTTGATGTTCGTGATGGGAGACTCTAATATTGTGCGAATTCCTTTGTTTAGAAGCCCATAGTTTCCTGGGGCTACAGTATGTGATCTGACAAAGGTTGTGAATAAGATTAAGGGATTAGAACTGGAATAATTAAGGTGGCTTTATGTATTGGATTTAATGATTGTAATGGGAGGTTTACGGGAGCAAGAGTAAAGACAGATTTAGAGGGATTAGTGAAAGCAGCTAGAAAGAAATTTCCAAAAGCACAAATTTATTTGGCTAAGCTTCCACTTTCTATCAGGAATCAGTCGGATGAATTATGTGAGAATATTAGAGAATTTAATAACTTGTTGGATGAGCCTTTTTCCTCTAAATGGAGGGTAGAAGTGATGGATTGTCTTGGTAAGGGAGATGTGGAGATGGTGGAAGGTGATGAGCTCCACTGGACGGCAGAGCAGGCTTATTTTCAATTTGATTATTGACTAGAACAGATGGCTGCGTTGCAAGAGACAGGAGGTTTGTGCAGTCTAAGGAGGTGAATATCTTGAGTCTTTGTGATATGTTTAAATTGACTCAAGCAGATGTAAATTTGTTACAAAAGGGTTTGACGTTTGTACTGACCTCGACAGAGGTGGATGAGGACAAGATTAGGAGGGATGTATTGAGATACCACCATAGACTAAAACTTCTGGATTATTTTGAGTATCAGATAAATGATGCTCCAAAGAAATTTGTTGAGTCTTCCCATTGGATCCCGAAAGAGGAACATATCAGTTCAGTCGTTTTGGATTTAATTAAGGCAGATCAGAAAGAATTGGCAGGGTTGTGGAGGTGTCCATTGCCCCAGGATAATTTAACGGTTTTGAAGAGATCCTCTTTAGAATATTAAGAGGAATAGGAGGGAGATTATTGTTAAGCCAGCAGATAAGGGTTCTATGACCGTGCTGATGGATAAAGCCTTGCATATTCTGGAGGCTCAGACAGTTAAAGAACAGGTTACATTATCGTCCCCTAAAAAGTCAATCCGGGAGGGGCTAAGGTGAAAATGATTAAGATATTGGATGAGATGCAGACGGAAGGCTATATCACCTTTAAACAAAAAGTTTCTTTCAGGGCCTTCTGATCCGTCAGTGAGAAAGTTTTACTTATTACGAAGATCCAGAAGTCTCCAGAAAAGTGAACAATACCTTATAGTGTTCCCCAAGGTAGACCGATAATTTCGGACTGTCCATCTGAATCATATAGAGTATCTGAGTTTTTGGACTATTACCTCAATCCGCTCTCGCAGAAGCATAATAGTTATGTAAGGGACACATCATTTTCTGCAAGTAATTAGGGATAAGACTTTTCCTCGAACGCATACATGTTTGCAATGGATGTTGAATCATTGTACACGAACATAGATCGGTTTGGGATTGCAGGCAGTGCAGACAGTGTTCAGGAGGTATCCGGATGAGACTAGGCCCGATAATCATCTCTTGAGGCTCTTGGAGTTGAATTTAGAAACAAATGACTTCGAATTTAATGATGTTATGTACTTGCAAACACATGATACAGCCATGGGTAAGAAGTACCCAGCTTATGCAAATATCTATATGTCTGAATGGGAGAGGATGGTGTTTGGTAAATGTTGAAAACTCCCATATTTGTATCTGAGATACCTGGATGACATATTTGGTATTTGGACATATTCTTGGGATGACTTTCATGGTTGACAGGGATGGACTCGGAGGAGTGGTTGGGTAAGAGTGTAAGTTTGTCATGGAGTGGGGAAGAGGATTTGGGCTGGTTTGAGATATTGACTGTGGAAGGTGGTGGAGATTGGTTGATGGAAAGGTAGGGTCATCAAATTCGGATGGACCTGTATGTACAATTCATGAAAGGAAGTACTTACCGGGGGTCATTTTCTTATTGTCTTCTTCGTCTGTCCGGTCCTGTCTGCCAGTTTGGAGTCCCCTGGGGAGCTGAAAGATATAAAAAGAGAAGATTTAGTGCGGTATGATCATTTATGGAAAAAGGGGGTCCTTTTTCAGGAGTATAAAGAAATATTTTATATACAGCGGAGTGTGGCAGCATATTTTTACAGAGGTTTAAAGTGCTGGTGAAGGTGGATCAGTGTAATAATATTTTAGAAATGCCGTATACTAATTGATTGGTATATTTAGATGATGCTCTGGGGATTTTATTTAATCAGTAGGCTCAGATCGGATCGAGGCATTGGGATCCTGATGTTAAGACTTTGGTCCCTGATGTTAACAGTGCCCTTCAAGACTAATTGACTTTTTAGGAGCTGGGCTTAAGGTTAGAGGACGGGTCCCTGATGTTAAGACTCTGGGGTGGGTCCCTGATGAGAATACCCCCTCTTTTGGACGAACCGACCCTCTAAAAGCTGAGCTTAAGATTAGTGAAGGGGTCCCTTATGTTAAGACTCTGAGGTGGGGCCCTGATGTTGATAGCTCCGGGTGTGCACCTGATGTGAATACCCCCTCTTTAGGACGAACTGACCTTCTAAAGGCTGAGCTTAAGGTTGGTGAAGTGGTTCCTGATGTTAAGACTCTGGGGGGGATCCCTGATTGTTAATAACCTTGGTTTGGCTATTGATGTGAAGACACCCTCCTTAGTTAATATCTTTCCATTACAACAAATTGGGAGTGTGAATAGCTCCCTTTTATGTAATAGGATCTTTTGGAATGTGTTTTGTGATGGAGGGAGAGTTTGATTTGGAATAGAGATACAAATGGGTCAGGAAACAACTATCAGGAAAGTGACATTTCCAGGCTGGGGAAGGACAGCTTTTGTGGAGGAACAACTTTGGGAGATGGTGGTGCTGATGGTTAAAGGAGGATGGACGTTAAGTTTAGGGGAGTGGTCAGATTTTACAAGGGATCTTGTGGATGTTTGGGGAGAAATGCACTTACAAGGAGGTGGGAGAAGTGAAGATGGGTGGTATAAGCAGAGGGAAGAGCAGAGGAATGGAATGGAGGTCCAAGGATGGGGAGAGGTTGTAGAGGAGAATAAGAGAAAAGGTGGAAGTGATTCCGATGGTCTTTACCTACTCAGGTTGTGCTCAGAGGGTAGTAGGCATACTAAAAAAGAATTTTACAACAGTACAGACAGGCGATGAGGACCTGTGACATTTTAAGATTGTACTAGCCTACAGGAAGAATAAGTATCTTAATGACCAAATAGTTGGAGCCTCCTGTATGGCTAGGCAAAAAAAACAAATATGCGTGGAAGAGCCCTTATAGAAATAAAAGTTATAAAATTCTGCTGGGAAAATAGAATACAGTGATCCCTCGCTATATCGCACTTCGACTTTCGCAGCTTCACTCCATTGCGGATTTTAAATATAAGAATATCTAAATATATATCACAGATTTTTCGCTGGTTTGCGGATTTCTGCGGACAATGGGTATTTTAATTTATGGTACATGTTTCCTCAGTTTGTTTCCCCAGTTGATTTCATACAAGGGACGCTATTGGTGGATATCTTAGAAGCTGCCCAATCAGAGCATGTATTAACTAAAACTCCTCAATAATATACGATATGCTTCCCGCGCGGTGCTTGATTGTTTGCTTTTCTCTGTCTCTCTCACTCTCTCTGTGCCTGACGGTGGGGGTGTGAGCAGAGGGGCTGTTTGCACAGAGGCTGTTTGCCTAGAGGACACGGACGCTCCTCTTAAAAAATGCCGCTTTATCGCGGTGCTTCGGCATACTTAAAAGCCCAAAAGCACATATCGATTTTTTGATTGTTTGCTTTTCTCTCATGCTCTCTCTCTCTTTGACATTCTCTGCTTCTGACATGCATTCTTTGAAGAGGAAGATATGTTTGCATTCTTTTAATTGTGAGAAAGAACTGTCATCTCTGTCTTGTCATGGAGCACAGTTTAAACTTTTGACTAAAGGGTGTTATTTCATGTCTAGAGGGCTCTAATAATGTTAACAGTGTGGGAGAGTTTATAAGGGCTTAAAATACATAAAAATAACCATACAAACATATGGTTTCTACTTTGCAGATTTTCATCTATCGCGGGGGGTTCTGGAACGCAACACCCCTGCGATCGAGGAGGGATTACTGTATCCCATTTTTCAGGTGCTGTCCCTGACTATAGCTAATTGTATATATGGAGTACAGTGTGTGAAATGCTCCCCTTTATATGTGGGCGAAACTAAAAATACACTAAAGTTAAGGTGCGTTCAACATCTTAGATTAATGGAGAGCCAACAGAAGCCCATGATTCTGTATAGGCATTCTCAGGATCCCACCCATACCCCCGTGTTTCCTCTTGAGCATGATCTTTTGTGGAGTAAGAAGGGTAGACTGTTCCCAAATTCCTGATCCACTGTGCCTCCTTACACAATTTACCCTAATGGGTTGATTGAATTAGGAACCTAATAGAATGATTGATAGCCATGTAAGAATGTCTTAGATGTGGTTTATTGTAATTAAGTCTATTGAACAGTAAAAACCTCTAGTTTAATGGAGCTCAATACTACCTTAGTGAACTCGTGCAATTCGGGCTATCAGTATATCTGATATCCCCTACTCTCACCCTAACCCTAATTTCTTCATTTTTTCACTGTCTCTATGCCTACAGAAAGTTACACAAATACATAAATGCAACTGTCAGAGGAGTTTAAGAGGCAGTAGCCTATCTGTCAAGGAAGAGGAGCACATATTTTGCTAAACTTCAACAACAACATTTATTTATATAGCACATTTTCATACAAAAAAATGTAGCTCAAAGTGCTTTACAAAATCAATAGAAAAATATAAGACACAATAAAAAATAAGTCAACATTAATTAACATAGAATAAGTAAGGTCCGATGGCCAGGGTGGACAGAAAAAACAAAACAAAAAAAAAACCCAGAGGCTGGAGAAAAAAAATAAAATCTGTAGGGATTCCATACCAAGAGACCGCCCAGTCCCCTCTGGGCAATTCAGGAGATTTGAGGAAAAGAAAATTCATAAGTAGGAGCTCGAGGCAGATGTTTGTGCTTGCCATGGTTTCAGTGATGTTGAAGAATGTGATGACATTTGCTGATACCCATGATACCAACAGTAGTCACATTTGAAAGGGAATAGTATATGGCTAGCTGTGTAAAGTTCATAATTCCTATTGGTTGTTTTGGTAGCATTTTCCACAGTCCACAACAATCGGAAAATAAAGTAATGAAAAGCAGTTTTCTTTCAAGTAGAGCCCATGCTTTTGTCTTTCAACATTTTTAGCATCAGTGCATTATTTTTTTTAAATTAATTCCTTCTTTATGTAATTGGCTTTTTTCTATTCTAATACTGTATTCTGAAAAACAATGTAACTTAATGTTTCTAGGAAACGTAGAATACTTTTTAGAAGCATTTGTATATATTGCAAAAACACCTAATGCAATAGCCATTTCTGTCTGTCTGTACATCTGTCTATTCACAAGAAACAACTTGGCTACCTCTGGTCCGGTTTTGTTCAAATCTAGCACATCTCTTTAAGCAAATTTTTCAGGTGCAATCCATTTTCATTGAGACATCTCAAATAGAGTGCACTGTACACATTTATAAAATTTTAAAATCTTATTGAATTTTGGAACTTGTCAATTTTAAAACTGAGAATCGTTCAATGCGACTTCAATTACAAATCCGTTTAATGTCTCAAATTAACTTTGGGAGAAGTCAATGTAAATTTTATTGTTACTCATCTGACTAACTTTCACTCCTCTGACAACCACTCCTGATGGTAAAACAGATCCACAGGATGAGGTGCACAAGCTGCTTGTATGTCAGCTCATTTCTGCTACTGCTTGCTGTATTAACTGTTAAAAAAATTAAAAAGTGAAAAATCATTACTCTAGAAATGAATGTAAGCAGAAGGAAGTTATGTAAGTGTTGCTCTATAAGCATAGAGTGAATAAACAAGTAATCAGCATTTACACCAAAAACAACCTCACAGAAGTTTTATCTGTAGATCATAATGACTCAGTATTTCTATGACACTATCATATAATGTCAAGGCTCCAGACCTGCTCTTCATCCTGATCTGTACCAGCCAACAATTATACAATTTTGTCTATTGGGTACTTCTTTCAGAAATGTTATTTTTAAGAAATTTGAGTTTCAGTCAGTTATAGACCCCCCACAACTAACAATAGCTCAACAATCAATGCAATTTTTACATTGCATGAATTGAAATCTGCTGTTTTTAAAAGTTGTTAAGCCACTACAAGCCTATTTAGGCTACAATTTTAACTGCAGGACATTGTAAAGTATTGTTGAAAAGCATAGATTTAATATAGTCAAACACATGTAAGTGCATTTAATTATTTCTGTTATTGGACTTAGTTACAAAAATATGTAATACATAAAAATATGATAATTGACACTTTGATGAAGAAACAAAATTATAAATTGCTGCAGTTTTCAAATCGGTTAACTAAGTCATTGAATGCCCCGTGATGTTATGCCAAACATTTTTTTTAACTTGTTTGTTATTGCCTCAAATACTTAAGTCTCTTCAATTTCATCATTTCTGTAGTTTGTTAGTTTATTGTATTCAGTCAGCCATAAATGAAAAGCAGATATAAATGCAAAACAATAATAAGAGCAAAACAGGGATGGTTGCTTCATTGTAGTATACAGTTTTGTGATCAGCAGTAAGCTTTAAGAAAAATGGATCTAAAAAGTAATTTTTCAGAAAACAAGACAGAAAATTTACCTAGTTCAGGGTCAGGAGGAGCCCAGCAACACTCTCCTAGTCAAGTACTAAGAACCAGTCCATTATAGGAAACACACGTACACTCCAACATTTAATGGGCCAATGCCCAGAAACCATTTAACATAACTTATGTAGTGTTAGATAATAGAAGGAGGGTGGTTGTGGCCAGAGAGGAGCATGGACCATGATTCCTATACTACTACTATTTTAATTTATATAATATGTGAATGAACTCTATAAACTTTGGATTTATGCAATGTGCAAGAACAGCATATTTAATTAATATGAATTGCTTGCCTATTTTAATCCATTTTTGTTTATCATGACACTGGTGAGAAGCAACATGTTGCACATTAGTCAGACACACAAGTAAGAATTTCAATGTTCTCTATTTACATGACAATACTGCTACTACTGCAACTGCTGCTACTAGAGATATTACTAATCTTTGTCTTTAGAAACTTAGAGCATGGTGTTGCCATCAACAACAACATTTATTTATATAGCGCATTTTTATACAAAAAAATGTAGCTCAAAGTGCTTTACAAAATGAAGAATAGAAAAATAAAAAACACAGTAAGAAAACAAAATAAGTCAACATTAATTAACATAGAATAAGTAAGGTCCGATGGCCAGGCTGGACAGAAAAAAGTAAAAAAAAAAAACTCCAGATGGCTGGAGAAAAAAAAATAAAATCTACAGGGAATCCAGACCATGAGACCGCCCAGTCCCCTCTGGGTTAATTACTGTTCAATAAATAAAACCACTATGGGCTGAACTGTATTCAAGTCATTTTTATTTAAAGAGCACATTTAAAACAACAGAAGTTGGCCAACATGCTGTACAGCTTGCATAAATACACATATACACAAAAATAAATTCTCACATGCAAGTTTAAAAAGCTAAGTAAAAAAGATAGGCTTTCAGGATTTAACAGTAACCAAAGTTGGTGCTGACCTATTAGAAAAAAGTAGACCGGCAAAGCACACTCCCCTTTTAGCTTAAGTCTAGATCTTGGTAGGACCAACAATTTCTGGTCAGAGGACCTCAGGGACCATGAAGGAGAATAAGGGTATAAGAGATCAGTAAGGTAAATGGGGGCTAAACCGTTCAGCGATTTAAAAATAAAAATTTTAAACTCAGTCATGTAACGAACGGGAAGCCAGTGAAGAAAAGCTAAGACTGGTGTGAAGTGATTTTGTTTTCATGTGCCTGTTAGAAGCTTGGCAGCAGCATTGTGGACTAGATGAAGACGACCAAGGGATGAGTGATTAACTGCAGTATATAATGAGTTGCAATAGTGAAGCTGAGAAGAAACAAAAAAATTAATAAGTATTTCAAAATCATGTACAGAAAGAAAGGGCTTAACCTTTGTTAATACCCTGAACTAATAGAAACAGACTTTTACAATAGAGTTAATTTGTTTATCAAATTTGAGGGCATTATCAAAAAAAATCACACCAAGATTTTTTGCAGTATTTACAGTAGTTTGTCAAAGGTCCAATATTAATTGCAGGAGCACAATTAAGATCAGAAGGTCCAAAACTAATAATCTGTGTTTTTTTTTTTTTTGTAATTTAAAGTAATAAAATTTAGTGACATCCATATTTTAATGTCTTCCACACATTCCAATAAAGTTCTAAGAGAATTTGTATTGATTTGTTTCAGTGGAAGATATATCTGTGTTTCATCTGTGTAGCAATTGAAAGAAATATTATTCTTTTAAAAATAGATCCTAAGGGCAACATGGACAGTGAAAAAAGTAATAGGCCCCAGAATAGATCCTTGAGGGACCTCACAAGTAATAGGGGCTGCAGATGAGAAGAGATTACCCAGGCTGACTGAAGAGCGTCTGCCTGTGAGGTATGACCTGAACCATTTCAAAGCAGTTCCTGTATCAAACGCTGCAGTCAGATCTAACAGCAACATGATAGCAGTATCCCCAGAGCCACTTATTAATAAAAGATCATTTAGAACCCTTAAAATTGCAGACTCTGTGCTGTAGTGTGTCTTAAAACCAGACTGAAATACTTACAAAAATGACATTTTCATCTAAAAGGATTGCAGCTGTAGAAAGATGACCTTCTTTAAATTTTAGCAGGTATGGGTAACTTGGAGGTAGGTCTGAAGTTCGAAAAGTCTGTAAAATCCAGATTTGTTTTTGTAATTAAAGGTTGCACCACGGCATGTTTAAAAAAGGCTGGGACTAAACCAGTTTTAAGACATCTGTTTATAATGTCCAAAATGCTAGGCCCAACCACTTCCAAAACTACTTTAAGAAGACAAGTAGGAACAATATCTAGTGGACAAGTTGCAGGTTTAATAATTACTTCTGCCATAAAAGGGAGAGATTCAGGCTCAAACTGATGAAGAACAGCTGTACAAATTTGGAGGGACAAAAGGGTCATAAATAGAGGGTGAAATGACGGATCTAATGTTAGCAATTTCTTGAACAAAAAATTGGAGACAATCCTTGGAGACTGTTCCTGTAACATCAGGCCATATAAGAACAGATGAGTGAAGAATAGTGTTTATAGTGTTAAATAAAACTGTAGGTCTATGACAGTAGTTTGAAATAATATCTGAAACTTTGTCTAATTATCAGAAAGCTGTGAAATCTGCTAAGATAAAGTGTCCCTTAAAATATCAAACCACACCTGAAGCTTGTCTTTTTTTCCACTTGAGTTCTGCATTATTGAGTTATTTGCAGTCCAAATAACTTAATTCTCTTAAGTTGTGTAAACTTAAATCTTTCTTAAAAGTTCCACTAACTTAAAAATTTTATGTTGTTTTAACTGGCAATATAATTTTGAGTTTTGTACGCTTAATTTATTTGATGTACAACTTAGTATTGGATTAAGTACCTAATACTCAGAATTATAAAGTCACTGTCACTGTGAATTCTCGAGTTATGACATTAATATGTCTGCATTATTACGTCTGTTCTATGCGCCTCCACCACTGCGACACGGGAAAGAAAAATGGAAAAACGTTGAGTAAGTATTAATCGTAATAATACATAATATAAACTAAAAAATAACCATAGTCTTGTTAGTTAGTTGATACTGTATGTATGAGGCCAGTGTG
The DNA here is from genome assembly GCF_016835505.1 of Polypterus senegalus. Lineage (NCBI taxonomy): Eukaryota > Metazoa > Chordata > Cladistia > Polypteriformes > Polypteridae > Polypterus > Polypterus senegalus. The sequence goes on along the minus strand of NC_053156.1, from coordinate 152,161,907 downwards.
TAAAACTGAATGTATGTGTTTTTATCCAACGACTTTGTCATTGCAATAGCTCTGTGTTATTTCTGTGGTAGAAAAAAACAAACTGAAGAAGTGTGGATGAACAGCCAACAAACTCATTTTTGGCTAATTTTTGGCTCTTGATAAATTACTCTGTCATTTAACGGTATCACGTAAGTTATGTTATAATGCTAATGCAACTAGTAGTTCAAAGTTTCTTCATGGTTATCGATAAATGGTAACACACTGTGACTTTCAAAGGGTACTTCTTAATGACATGCATTAGATGTTAGTGGTGAGGTGGTGTGGTGTCATTCTTGAAAGCGCGAAAGCTCGTTGCTTTTCTTCTTTTTTTTCTACTTTTTCTAAATACTTATTGGAAGTAGAGCGTGCATTTTGAGAAGTTCCGATGCGAAATAAAGTGGATCCTGTTTTTTAAGATCTGAAATGAAGGTGTGGCTATTACAGCAGTAATGGTATTTAAAGGTATGGATTAAATGCTGTACTGGGGTCATTTCAATATTTTATGTATTTCAGTGAGGTGCAGTTGAAAACATGGCAAAAACTGTTTTAAAAATCATTAAAACAGAATCCAACTCGTGTTCAGCTGAGTCACAGAACTGCCAGTGCCTCCGTGAACAGGTTTGATAATTTGATTACATTGATAATTTCTAAAGTAACTGTAAATTTCAAAATCAGAGTCTTTGCTTAATTTTTTCAATTATTAATGTCTTAATAAAAATGTACACTCAAAAATAATCTTTTTTAATGTTTTCAGGCTGTGGTGTCTAGAATGGCTTGGGGCTGTAAATTGTGTTCAGATGTTTTGAGCTCCAGAACCCAATTATTTAAAAATTATAGACTGGAGCACAGTCATTTTTCAAGAGTTAGCCCACTACCATGCCTGTATGATAATTGCATGTGCACATTTCAGACACTAAATGCTTTGAAAACTCATTTGTCAAGATATCAGGAACACAGCAATTACACACACATACAATGAGCATGCAGTATTCAGCTGTCCTTTGCACATTTCAGCAACCTTTTTCTGAATCTGCATTACTCTGTCACTACAGAAGACCTTTAAAAAACTATGAAACAGTATTATGTCCATACAGGGACTGTAACTATAGTACAAATGTGTACTCTTCATTTAATTCTCATAAGAGTAGAGTACATCAACATAACCTTGCATCAGATTTCTGCAGTGGCATCATCAGCAGTCTCTGTAAATGCTGGCAAAAGAAGCCAAAATAATCCTGACAATGAATCTCCACACTCTGGTATTAAAAGACCCAAACGTGCAGAGGTTACCTTTCTGCCCAATTTTCCCAAGGGAGAAAATTCCACATCTCTTGAGTGCTTGAGGGAACAGATTGTTGAAGAGCTAAAGATGAGAGAGAAATCTACCCCAGATTTGAAGGATGATGCAGACCACATTTGCTCTGAGACGACAGACCATCATAGAATCCAGCCCACCAGTGAAAGAGATCCTGAACCTCTGGCCTGCTCTGCGCATGGAGTCTGAGGTAAAGTGGTTTATCTGTTTCAATGATGCTCCAGTGCTTATATGTCCCATTCTGTGTAAATAATATTTATATTGAATTGATATGTACTGATGTTCTATTACTGTTTATTTAGGTGTACTGTATGCAGAATTCCAGCGGATCACAAACCAAAACCTGCGCGACATATTCTATGCAGAGCTTGATCGTCACATCCCACGCTTGGTGACCTTGTTTAGGCAGAAGGCATCCAAAACTGATTGCAGATTCTTTGGTTGGCATTTTGAAAGTCCATGACGAACAGGTACTACACTGCCTTTTTCAAAGTTACAGAAGTGAAATATGAGCTTTTTAATTAGCAAACTTGTATGTGTGTTATTAGTTACTGTTGTGGAATGCTGTTCCGGTTCTGCTAAGGGGGTAATATTGTTTGGATCACAATGCAGGGTTTGATGTTTGGTTTAGTCACCATATTTTGAACACAGTTTGAATGAAAAACTAAGACGGCCTAATTCTTATTTAGTTCAGTTTAGTTTGTTATACTTTCACTTGAGACAGTCTTAGCTGGTGTTTATTTTATGAACTTAATTTATACAATAAAAAAGATTTTCTGTCTACAATTCTATTCTCCTTTGGAATTACATGATATACACACAAAACGTACAACTGTTCTCCATGCACTTGCTGTGTTTCTGCAAGAGGATTGGTCTATATTTTTGAGAACATGCAAGGTTGGTTATAAACTTATATCACATTTTAGACTTTACACTTCCTGCTTGTCATTGTGTATTCTTTTAAGTTTTTGATTGTGAAAGAGCTGTGTTTCCATTTCTTTCAGGATATTGATGAGGCAGAGCTTGTGAATGCACCTATGGCTTTTATTAGAGTGAACAATGCAGGTCTGACATTGTGGTCAGCAACACAGGAGCGCCGCAGGGGACTGTACTTTCTCTGGTCCTGTTCAGCCTATATACATCGGACTTCCAATATAACTCGGAGTCCTGCCACGTGCAAAAGTTTGCAGATGACACTGCTATCTTGGGCTTCATCAGGAGTGAGCAGGAGGAGGAGTATATGAAACTAATCCAGGACTTTGTTAAATGGTGCAAATCAAACCACCTACAACTGAACACCAGCAAAACCAAGGAGCTGGTGGTGGATTTTAGGAGGCTCAGGCCCATCATGGACCCCGTGATCATCAGAGGTGACTGTGTGCAGAGGGTGCAGACCTATAAATACCTGGGAGTGCAGCTGGATGATAAATCGGACTGGACTGCCAATACTGATGCTCTGTGTAAGAAAGGACAGAGCCGACTATTTCCTTAGAAGGCTGGCGTCCTTCAACATCTGCAATAAGATGCTGCAGATGTTCTATCAGACGGTTGTGGCGAACACCCTCTTCTATGCGGTGGTGTGCTGGGGAGGCAGCATAAAGAAGAGGGATGCCTCACGCCTGGACAACCTGGTGAGGAAGGCAGGCTCTATTGTAAACACAGACCTGGACAGTTTGACATCCGTGGCAGAGCGATGGGCACTGAGCAGGCTCCTGTCAATAATGGAAAATCCACTGCATCCACTGAACAGGATCATCTCCAGACAGAGGAGCAGCTTCAGTGACAGACTGCTGTCATTGTCCTACTCGACTGACAGACTGAGGAGATCTTTCCTTCCCCACACTATGCAACTCTTCAATTCCACCCCTGGGGACTAAACGTTAATATTATATAAAATTATCTGTCTGTTATACCTTCATTGTTATCACTATTTAATATTGTTCTTTATCAGTATGCTGCTGCTGGAGTATGTGAATTTTCCCCTTGGAATTAATATCTATCTATCTATCTATCTATCTATCTATCTATCAGTGACAACACCAGCAGTCCAGTTCACTACCAATCTGAAAAATTCTTGGTGGTTGTTGAAGTGAAGTTGTAATAACCTTTCCCAGGTCTGTGGATGCCCTTGTGGTAATGTTCAGTCTCATATATGCTCTACATCGTAGTTACGTAGTTATCCCAAAGGACTGACAAACACTTTTGAATTCTTTCAAAAGATTTTGCTTAGTTTGGAAGATGGCAAATTGTTACCCAGACTGCAGACTCTCAAGAATGATTTGATGGTATATACTTAGAAACAGATCTGAGAAAGTGTAAACAATAGTGATGTCTAGCCTTTAGAGAATTGTATTGAAAAATTGCACTTTTGGCACTTAGTTTGATATGTAATATACTGAGTCACAATAGATGTTAAATGCTTCCTGTTTCACTCAGTCTCGCCACAAATGTTGAGTTTGAACCAGTGTACTGAGCTCACTTTTTTGTTCAACTTGGAAGAATTTAATATGTTCATAAACAATATGTTCATTTAATATGTAATGTAGCAATTTCTATTAAGCTTTACAAACAACATGCACTACTTCATGGCTGCCTGTAGACTCGTCCTTTGTTGGTGTCATTTTACAGTTTCTTAACTTGGAAAAGACAATTTCAAATCCAACATTCTTAATGAGATGAGAGGAAGTCTAAGATGTACACGTATTAAATTGTCCTTCAGAATCTGTAGCATAATGGCACAATTGGGAACGCTAAAATCCTGCAATCCAGAGCATTTGGTCTGACACGGAGAGGTATCCATAAGAAGTGGAAAGGGTTAAATTTAAAGAAGGTTACGTTATTTTATGTAACCTGTTGCACTATGTCTGTGTATGTTTTGTATTTTTATTATATCATTTTATTAATGTTGCAGTAAATGTTCAAATAAAACTTTTGAATGACAACAGTACATGCCTGAGTTTGATTTAATTAAAGGTGTAATTACAACTAATAAATTTTGAACTTTAGATAACTTGAAATAGGCAATGCTTTTAACTTTTTTTTGAGAATAACATTTTTAATTATTATTACAGATTACTAAAATATTTGTGTATAAATATGCAGTAATTTAACCTGAGTTAAATATTACAAGTCACTTACTCCAAAAAAAAAAATAGGTTTAAAAAAATTTACATTTTAAGTTAATTAACTTAATTTTTTGTGGTAACTTATTGCCTTATTTTTCTTTTAGTTTTGCTAACTTGTTCGGGTTTACAGTGTGGCTCGGTTTTAGGTTTTAAGTGCTTGACCTTAACGGAACAACAGAGTCTAAACAAAGTAATTAGACTGTCAGTGCTTAGCTGAGGTGGGGGGAAACGCACAGCATTCATAAAAGCCATAGAGAATTTGCTAATAGTGGTGGAGTTCAATAATCGAGAGCAGCGAGTCTCATTAGAAATGTTGACTGTTTGGCAAGGTAAGGAAGACTCAGTTACAACAGGCATGTGATCACAAAAGCAGGCATCAGTAATTTCACTGCTACAGACAGACTAACCCTGTAATAAAACAATTTCCAATGTATGCCCATGCTCATGTTGGGCCTCTCACAGACTGAACCAGAGGTTTACACGAGCAGCACACATGAATATTAAAATCCCAGAGAATTAAAAGTCTATCATAAGTCAGTGTAATTTCTGGTAAAAATTCAGAGAACTCGCGTATAAAATCCTTGTTAAATTTTGGTGGCCGATACACTACTGCTCACAACACAGGATAAGATTGGTCCATTTCAAACAACTGTACTTCAAAGCTGGAGTAACTGTCATTCGTCAATTGGCAATAGTAATAATGGCTTTTAAAAATTATCACTAATTCACCACCCTGACCAGCAGACCTTGAGGAACTAAAAAACTTAGTCAGGGGTACTAATTCAGTCAAATATAGTGAGTGCCTCAGTGCTTCTATCTTGGTGTGCGTTAAAATGTCCTCAAATAACAATTCAGAAAAGGTCATTGTTAGGGTAATTTCTCTTATTATAGCCTGTGTACTTCTGCCTTCTGTTCTTAACTAGATTTGCAGTGTTAATCTTGGGAATGTTGGTGAAGTAGCAGGTTGGTTCACATATTGTAATTATCTCCATTTGCAAGATAAAAAAATCATTTAGTGTTGCATACACAGTGGCTAATATGTACATGTTATAAAAACTGACCTTTCTGCATGATACTCTACAGATGTTTTATTGTTTAACTTAATTTTGCAGTACGATATGCATATCCTAAGTGATACCATTCTGTAAAGGTAATTCATTGTATATTCCATAGTACCAGAGTTAAATTTCAGTGTTTTGTGAAACAACACAGCTCTGATAGGACCTCTCTGATTACCGTAATGCACTTCTCATACTGCATATTACCTGTGGATTGACTGTCTTTGAATCTAGTGCTGCAAATGGACATTTTCTGAAATGGAGGAGGGAGAAAAGTGTCTGCCCTGGATGGATGAGGTCTTTAATCATACTGTTTGCCTTTTCAAGTCAGCATTAGACATTTCCTCAGCAGAAGAAGGCTGTTTTGCAGTAATATTCTGAAAGGATTTTTATGCTTCTGAAATGCTGTGGTCTAGCACTGTGCAGCTGCCCTAGCAGGATATGAAACAACCAGCTAGGATGGAATTCATATACACAGTGAAAGCTATTAGATATTGTAGGCCATAAGCAACTGAATATTATGTTCACCTTGAGCTCTAAGCTGCTAGCTCTTTAGAATCTGATGCTATGCCTTCCTATATGGAGACATTTATGGTGGATGATGGTACTACAAATTGCCATCAGTCACGGTTCTGCAAGAATTTGGATCATTTTAGTTACCTGTAAAATTCAAAGTGTAATCTGCTTGATAGTAAAAACCAAAAGTAACCTAAAATCCTTAAAAGGCTAACATAATTATTTCCTTTCTGAGGACTGGCACCATTGTCTTTTTTTATTGATTTTGTTAAAATCAAATAATATTCCATACAAGCAAGTTAAGTCAAGTCAAGGTTTACAAAACTACGTTTGAAACAAATCAACTCCCACCCCTGAGAAAGAGAGCTAGGCCAACAGAATAAAACTTTAATAGTAGGAAAAATAAATTAATAAATAAATAAAAATAAATAGAATTAAAAAAGGAAAAAAAATCTGCTTTCTCAATTTAAATGCTTGTTCTAAAATGTTATTGAAAAGTTTTGTACAGATCATCTAAGTGAAAATTTGATTTCCTCCAATTTCAAACAGTATACAACATCAGTTATCCACTGGCTTAAAAAAGGTGGGTTAGGATTCTTCCAATTCAACAGGATAAGTCTACGTGCTAATAGTGAATAAAGGGAATTATAGTTTGTTTGTCCTTCTCCACTTTTAGCCCATTTGGAAGAACATCACACACAGTTGTCAGTGGATTAGAAGGGATTGTGACTCAAAAGCTAACGAACTGAAAGATTTTGGTTCAAAACTGTTAATTTGGTGCACGTCCAAAACATGTGGCCCAATGAGCCTGGAACTTGACTGCAATGTTTGCAGGTTGGATCTTGCCCTGGAAACATTTTGGACAATTTTAAATGAGAGAAATGCGCTTGATATATAATTTTAAGTTGAATAATTGTATGCTTTGTGCATATGGAGCTAGAGTGAATTCTGTGCATGGCTGCCTTCTACTCCTTTTTTCAAATGTTGAGTAAAACGTCCTTTTTCCACTGTACTCTGGGATCTTTGAAAGGGAGGAAACTTTAAAAGGTTTTATATATTGCAGAAATGCTTTCTGAGTCCTCAAGGCTAATCAATATTCTTTCCAGAGTAGAGGTTGATGGGAAAATTTGGCAGGTTTTGTTTAACAAAGTTTCTAATCTGGAGGTAGTGAAAGAAATGTGTTCTTGGAAAATTAAATTTGGAGTGTAACTGTTTGTAGAATGCAAAGATAATTTCTATGTACAGATCTCTAAGTGATTTAATCCCAAATGTTTTCCAGACATTAAAAACTCTATGTTCGAGAGGGTGGTAAAAGGTGGTTCTTGTGCAGAGGTGCCACAGATAAAAGCTTCTCTATCTTAAAGTACTTCATATATTGGTGCCATATTCTAAATGACTGAAGCACAGTTGGGTTGTTAGTATATTGGCAGTAACTTGTACTTGTTGGGGTATAAAGCAACATATATATATATACAAGAAGTACTGCAGGATTTTATTTATTGTGGACCAAGCTTGTGTATTTTCATTTATTTGTCTCAATGTCCAGGTTTTTATAGCTTGTATATTTGCTGCCCAGTAATAAAAATGAAAGTTAGGAAGAGCCATGCCACCTTCTGCCTTAGGTCTTTGTATGGTCGCCCTTTGGATGCATGAATGTTTTGAATTCCAAATAAATGAGTTTACGATTGAATTTAACTTCTTAACACTAGAATTACCAGAGCCTACGAGAAAACTCGTAAATGCGGCCCACCTTAAATCCATTCGCGCCTCTCCATCAGCGTCTTTTGTCCTGTAAATGTGTAGATTAAGACAAGCAGCAAGCAGCCAGCTATTCCATCCCCCCACCGTCGCAGAAAGTTCACAAAATTCTCCCAGCTCATGCCTTGTTTGATTATCTTGGAGTGAGTGAACTGCTGGAGTTTTAGAGTGGAAAATAATAGATCGTTATCATTCATGTGTGTTACGTTTCTACAGTAATCTTTGTAAACACATTGTTAAAACAGAAACTTTTTCATATTTTAGTAATAAATGTTACAAAATGTAGGCATAAACTATTGAATGTGTGAAGCCTGAAGTCCAAAGATCAAATTAACACTTTCACAAAAGGTTCAAGAATGATACAACAGCTTCCGTGGCATACCGGTAAGATTTGCCGACTTGTAATCAAGAGTGCCTGTTCGACCCTGACTGTCTCCTGTATTTGCTGTTTTCAGTAGTGAGCTGCTCTTATTGTTAATATTATACAGTACACACATACATTTGGTTTGTGTCTGTAGCAGATCGTGTATATTTATAGTACTGTACTTGTAAAAGTTACCTTTTTTCACATTAATTGTCTCAATCACGATCACCATACATACACCGATCTATGGATCTGACGCTGTTAGATTTTATTTGAAGCTGGGAATATCTGTAGATGTCTGTAGTGTTTTGAGGCAATGGAACTGGACATTCTCTGATCTGGAGGGATAAAAGCTGACACACAAACGCTGGTGAATCTGCCTTCTTCGTATCTGACTGTCACTTTATTTTTTTTATTCAGTTTTATTGAGTGTTCCTGCTGCACTGAATAAGCTCATGCCTTCTGGTGCATGATGTCGACAAGCTCTTTATCAACAGAATTTCGCCATCTGTATGGAAAAAAGTAAGCAAGACTTGCATAGATGGTCAACCGTTCATCTCACTTTAGCTGGAAGAATTAACACTGTTAAGATGAATATCCTTCCGAAGCTTCTCTTTTTATTTTAAAACATTCCAATATACATCAATAAATAGTTTTTTAAGAAATTAGATTCAACCATAACCTCATTTATTTTAAATTCAAAACATCCACGTATCCAAAGAGCAACCCTACAAAGACCTAAGGCTGAAGGTAACATGGCACTTCCTAACTTTCAATTTTATTACTGCACAGCAAACATACAAACTATAAAAATCTGGACATGGACATAAATAGATGAACATACATTGGCTTGGACCGCAATAGAACTAAAATCCTGTTGTGACAATATATATATATCTTTAGTGGTGTAAGGCTGGGACACCTTTACACTGGAAGGACTGGGGAAGGGAGCATGTATCTAGAGCATGATCTCCCCCAGAATACTAGATGGCAGCCCCCCTTGGTTGCAGCGGTGCCTCAGAATCCCTCCAGGGCTCCATGGGAGTTGGTGTTTGGTGCAGCCCTGTTGGGGTCTGTGGGTGCTGTCAAGGGGTGCTCTAGCTACTGTTGAGCCCTGGGTTGCAGCATTTCCGGCATACCTGGAAGTGCTGTCGGAAGTTGGTTAATGAGCATCTGGGTGCCTTATAAAAGGAGGCACCATCCACCACTAAGGTGTGGAAGAGGACAAAGATTGCCTGGAGGAGTAGAGGCGACAAAGAAAGAAAGAAAGAAAGAAAAAGAAAGGTTTTGGGCAAAGAAAAAATAAAACCGTGTGTTTGCACTTGTGTCCCATGACTGTCTGTGTCAGGGTTGGGGTGGCTGGTGCCCCCTGGTGGTCCAGAATGCATATATAGGGTCTCACAAACTCTGGTGTGGTACCTAAAATTTTACAGTTTATAGTTTTCTTGCTATAGAAAGTTTTACTTCTTTTGCTCGGCTAGCTGCTTAGTACAGAGAAGGGAGAAATAGGGAAACTCATACAACTTACTGCAGTATATGTAGGAATGTTAGAGATAATACACAATGCATAAAACACATAAAGGTATTCTTTAACAATAACTCAGGAAATTAAATAGTAGAATTAGAGTGAAAACTGTTCTTTGGACATAATGAAAACTGGATAAGTTGCATTGCCGTACAGGTAACTCCAAGAAAGAATAAAAGAAAACAAGAGACATTTACACTTCCAGCTGGTTTTATTAGCAATTTAAAAGTACTGGTGTTGGGATTTCAATTTCAAAGAAAATTATTTTAAATTACATGTCTATACATGCTGTCAGAGAACACAATTTAACTTCGGAAAATAGCATATTGTTCTTTCATTTTTATTTTCACTGGTAGTTTTATATCAGAATAATTTAGTTATACTCTATGAACTGCATTTTTATTTTAAATAATTTTGTTTTTCACCTAAATATTGTTGGTTACAACATAATATTAAAGTTAAGAGGATTTTTCTTGATTTCAGTCAATACATCAACAAATAATGAAATTTCAGTATGTATGTAGACTTAATATCTGCTGTATATCTGTACCAACATTTTTCTTTTAATAATGAATGTCAGTTTCAATGTGTTTAGGAATTCATGTTTTTATTGGATACATTTTGTTTAGTAAGGCTGAATTCAGAAATAATACATTTTGACATGTAGGGCAAAAAATGCTATGATTTTGCTTTCTAAGAAAGGTTTAGTTTCAAAGAAAACACACTTTCAGTAGTCAGACAGATGCAGAATCAACTGCCTTGACACAAAACTCTCATGGAAATAAAAAGTCTTTAGAAGGGTCTCTCTCACTAATGGCTTATCACGGCTACGGGGCTTCTGTCTTTCTGCGTGTTCTTGAATGTAGCATTTTCCCCCCTCCCTAGCAGAGCAACTCTGAAGAAGGTACTTTTGGATTTTATTAGCCAAGAAGACTGTAACAGAGTTTAGTTATAGTGAAGATTAGTTAAATGTTCTTTTTTTGCTTTATTTGTTGCAGAAAGACTCTAAATCTGTCTATACTACTTTAGGGAATAAGGGATGTGTTTTTTTAAATAAGTGTTTATTAGTCTTATTTGTGAAACTCCAAACCCAGAACACAACATTTCGTACCAGATGGAAGGGGTTGCACAAATTGTTCAACAGCAATATTATGTTCAGCAACTGCCTTTTCCATGCCAAAGATACCTCGCTCCCCAGGGCTGCAATATGTGCTAGAGATATGCTACAGAATATGACTCCTGCCGATTACCCACAGTATGCTTTACTCACTTTTGAGTGAGCCACAAGAATGATGCAATGGGATTGAGATGACTGGGCTCTCTTCCTCAATACGTTGACACCGGGAGAGGCGTAACAAGCTTTTTGTAATGTTGCCATTTGACAGGATATATGATTATACTTTTTTGAAACTGCAAATTCTGTATCCAAGGAATGTACATCTTAACTCAGGAAAATTGCTCCTCAACATCCTATTAGAGCTCAGGCTTAAGCATCTTTTGAATCAATTCAAAGCTGGTTTCAGGATGATCCAATAGAATGTGTTATAGAGAAGTTTACCGAAGATGCAATGTTAAATAGAATAAGTGAAGAACTGCATAACAAGATCCTCAGAGCTGATGTTCTCTCTCTTATGGTTTTAATGTACAATGTCATACACGTGAGCAAAAGGAACGTCAATTGTAAAAATAAAGAGGGCAGACCATGTCCTACAGTAAGAAACCTCTGAAAAGCATTTAGGGGTTTATGCTGACACAATGCTTTCATTACCCAAGCAATGTGAAGAAGCAATTGAAAAGTCAAAAAAATGTTAGGTTATACCATAAAAACTGTTGAATATAAATCAAGGAACATTGTGCTCAGACCATACAATGCACTAGTGAAACTGCATCTGGAGTTGTGTACGCAGTTCTGGACTCCACACTATAATAAAGTCACAGCAACACTTGCAGCTGTGCGGAGAAGAGCAACCAAGTGCAACCCAGGACTTAAGGACATGTACTCTCACAGATCTGGAGCATTAAACCTGTTTAGCCTTGAGCAGAGAAGACTGTATAGGGACTTTATGTAGGTTTTGAAAATTCTCAAAGGCACTGATAAACTAGATCCATCAGAATTCTTCTAACTTAACAGTGAATCACTTACTCAAGGACACCAGTGGAAATTAAGGGGTACTGCATTTAAGACTGAAGCTAGGAAGCACTTCTTTAAGCCAAGAGTTGTGGACCTCTGGAAAAAAACTTCACAGACATGTTGTTGAAGCAAAAAACCTTGTCAATCTTTAAGAAGACTCCGGATATGATATTCAAACAATGTAGCTAATACCTAAACAACGAGCTTGATGGACTGAAAGGTCTCCTTTTGTGTGTTATTTGTCTTATGTTCTCATTTAGTAAGAAGACCGGAAGAAGTGCGGGCTACCAGGAAAAAGAAGGTCTATCCAATACTGAACTCAAATGAAAAAAATCAGACAATGAACTTACGTATCCTTGCCCAGAATCACAGAAACACGTGTGTACTTTCTTATAGATGATTTATACCTTATTTTGATGCTCGTGCTTTCCCTTTACCTGATTTGACAAAAACAAGTAAGAACTGGACTATTGTTTGCATTGATGCTTGCGAAAAGCTTCAGATTTTAAAAAGGCCCCCTCTTCTTACCCTGTACTCAGAAACCTGAATTATCAAAGGATTTAATTTTGCAGACAGTTGTCAGTACATCTGGTTTGAGTGCTGCTATTTCTCAGGTTTTTGACCAAAAAATAACACCTGATCGTGTATTTAAGCTTTAAATTGTTACCCAGGCAACTTTATTATTCAGCTATTGAAAAAAAAAATGCCTGGCAATAAAATGGGTGGTTGAAACACTCCTTTATTACCTTTAGAGATGCAGGTTTATGTTGGTTACTGATCATGCACTGCTGCAATGGCTCTATAATCATAAGGAATTCAAGACTCAATAGATTTTTTTATTCAATTTCAGCCATTTACTTTTTACAGTTCAGCCCTGCTGCAGTAGGCAACATATTAACACAGATATCATTTCCTGAATTGCACAGGGTGGCTTCGCTAAAGAAGTAAAAGTAGCATAGGCTGTTTCATTTATTGTTGAAAGGTTCTAAATCTGTTTCCGCTATTTCAAGAATACAGGGTACACTGTTAAAAGAAATGTTTTATAACTTCTTTTATGCAGCTCGGAGCCCAGAATGTGACAATATAAAAGATTATAGCACAGATGTAGTTGATTCTATTTTTTAACTTTACAGACAAACAATCTAAGGGAATTCTTGGTGTTTTTTGGGTTATATTTAAGAGCCTGTTTTAATTAGAAAGACCCACCTGATTAAATTTTACTTCTATTAATGATAAATACTGAACATGAAATAAGTATAAAGCAAACCATACACTATAAACTTAAATTTATATAGTGGGGTCTTTTGTATACCTTAGAGTCCATTAACACGGAATTGCCCTACACAATCATAAGGCCTGTTTACATACAGTCAACCAGACTCAGAAATATCTTGACAGTGCATATACAGTTTATGTCATTAAATGACAATGACATCCAGGGCAGAGTTTGGGGAATGAATATTATCAGTTGGCATCAGCAGTTTGTTTATTAACTCTGTAACTTTCTGAAATTACATAAAAGGAGCTGCTTTCTGACAAAAATATCTAATTTCTTACTAGAAGGTGAGGAAAAGGTGTATAAGAAAGTGTTTAAAAGTAATTAACAAATGATTAAAAACTAAAAGTAAAAAGTTGCAGTGACATTAACTTTCTAGTGTGTGTTTCTTTGTATGCTATTTGTAAGTAATAGCAATAGTAGTACAGTAGTAGTAATAGTAGTGGTGGTGGTAGTGGCTTAGTGCCCTCTGGCATTATTCATATGTGGACTTTGAAGTTATTGGTGTATTCATGTTAGTTTTGTACTTTTTGAATATAATTCCTATTTCCTTGTTTCTTTGAATATTTGGCAATCTTTTTGCAGTCTTGTCTTTTCAGTCTTTGATTGTTTAACTTTTTGGATTTTTTTTTCTTTTGAATTATTTTTTGCATGACAAGTCTTTCATAGTTTTGGAATTTCAATTTGTTGCTTTCACTAATTTGTTTAATAAAGCAAAATTTAAGTGAAAGAATTTATGTGACCATGTTTTCATTGACAGGTCCCCTCCCCTTTTTGGGGTAATTTACAGTATTAAGGGTATCAAATGCATCAAGTTCCAGAGATCTAGGTTTGATTTTGCTTCAGCTAGTATCTGCCTATTTCCCCCATGGGTTTTCTACATTCCTTTGCTGATGTGTGTTAGTTTTGTTTTTATTTTACCCAAGCTCCATGCACTCCATTGTGTGTCATAGATAAAGAAATTAAAACTACAGTAATTGGTAAGTAGGGATTCAGTTGCTGTAGAAGTCTTTCAGTCATTTTCCAACTCGCTATAACCTAACACAGTGTCACGGGGATCTGCTGGAGCCAATCCCAACCAACACAGGGCACAAGGCAGGAACAAACCCTGGGCAGGGCGCCAGCCTTAGAGGGCACACACACACCAAGCACACACCAGGGACAATTTAGGATCACCAATGCACCTAACGTGCATGTCTTTGGACTGTGGGAGGAAACCCACGCAAACACAGGGAGAAGATGCAAACTCCACGTAGGGAGGACCCAGGCAGTGAACCCAGGTCTTCTTACTGTGAGGCAGCAGCGCTACCACTGCGCCACTCTGCTATAGAAATGTACAACCTAATTAAAGAAATCATAAAGTTAAGGGAATAATCAACGGATCCCAGAACAAACACCTGAGGGTTTGGAATTTGTGTCAGAGGCATATTTTTGGTAGGTCATTTGAGTATTTAGAAAACTCTGGAATTCATAAATGGACATACATGAGTAATGATCTGGATTACTGCAACCTATTTCCCCCACCTGGCAAACCTTGGGAGGAAATAACTATGAATTTCTGTAATCTAAGGCCTGTAACACAATATTAGTTATATTTGACTGCTTCTTTAATTGTGTACATTTTTCCCATTAATATTACCCACTGCCAAGAAAGAAATACTCATCAATTAATATGATAAGCACCATGCTTTTCTTAAAGTCATTATCTCAGAACTGGGTTTATTTCCAAAGTTTCAATGTCATTTCGTTCTAAAATGGATATTCAATTGAATTTCACATCTGGTGATCACCCTGAAAGTAACAGTTAGACAAGGCATGTGAATCAGAAACGAATGTTCATTTTGCATAACAAATTCTGCTTAATCCAACTGGAATAGCTTATTATCTCTAGATTTTTCTCTTTTCTGTGCTGGCTATAATAAATCTTTTTTTTTTTTGAATAAAATCCACAATTTCCTTAATACCCAGTCTTATGGACTATTCAGAATATAAATTAGCAAGATGGAAGGAAGACAAATAGAATATTTTCAGTAGGAGATTTGCATACAACAGGGGGAAAAAAAATCTCCTTAGATTTTAAATGAGCAGAAAATGTGGTTCACAAAGTAAAGATAGCCACCTGAGGTCTCTCTCCCTGAAATTATCAATTCATCTCTATTGTTGTTATAGCAGTTACAAAAAATAAAGTGAGCCAACAGCTACACAACTATGATTCCCACCATCTTACCTTTTACCTAATCCTAATAATATTCAATCATTTTCCTTAATAAATAAATGACCAAGTATAATATTTTTGTCTTTTGTTTAACTGGTTTCTCTTTATCTACTTTTAGGACTTGAGTGAAAATCTGATGATGTTTTAGGTCATATTTATGCAGAAATATAGAAAATTCTAAAGGGATCACAAACTTTCAAGCACCACTGTATAGCAAGTCTTCCTGATGCCAGTCAGGGAGGAAATCCCAACCAGCCAGGCAATATTCCCTAGAACCTGATTTCAGAAATCAGTACTTTGTTCTGTATTTGTAATTTACAAATAGATTGCTATTTTTGATGAAGCGTGTTTATAGTGAACACTGTCACTACTTATCTGGCTATTATCACATGCATGCCCATGGGAGACAGCTTGGCGGCTTGGACAATTTTTATTCTCCAACAAGACATGAGTTAACAAGGGGTACTAACAATCTCTCTTTTCCTCCATTTGCAGGAAGGAAGATTGACAGCTTTTCCACTTCTGAAGTCACTTCCGAGGTCTGTCCACCTGGATAAGGCTCCACATAATGCCACATAAGCAGAGGAGCCACCATCTTTGGCAGTCAATCTGAATGACACAGAAGACTCTTTTTGTGATTTTACACACGTTTTCTTTAAATGTAATTTTTTAATTATATGGTGTTGACCGTCAGGTACTCCCAAAATGCTTACATTGTCTGGCTTTCTCGTTACACTATCTATCTGTCTATCTATCTATCTTATATATATATAAATTCTTTAACATTGATTAACAGAGGAGATAATTACAGCATGAATTTTAACACCATCAGTGTCAATTAAATCTAAAATGATATTAGAGTAAGCAGGGCTTTTCAAACTTGTAGAGAGGCCCAACAGAACCAATCAGAAACAGCAACCTTTTACTGAGGGTGCCTAATCTTTACATATGAATATTTAAAGTCACCCAATAAGATTACATAATCAAACTTAATACCTAAGTCAGACAAAAGATTGCTAACATTTACGATAAAATGCTGTCACACACGCAGGCTTGCTGAGTCTCTCACAAGGACTGTTTTAAGGGGACACCTAGTTGTTGCTAGAGTGGTGAAACATTTGTTCACTCACATTCTGTTTCCTTTGTATAGAGTGGAGGAACACATGGAGGAGGAAGTCTGACAACATTTCCACCCCCATCTTCAACCTCACAGGTAGAAAAACCCAGCTGACTAAACCAACTGCGTCAGATGACCAGAAGTCATGTCAGTGAACAAATAGATCTCCTGCAGTCATATTTCACAAATTGTGACAACGAAAGGGCACCAAAACCCTCAGACCATTTCACTACTAACTCTTCTTGGTTTTGCTTACTTGCCAATTTAACGGGGTCTGGTAGCTTGAGCCCCAACACTTTTAATTTTTATTATTCTTCCTTTTTACAAGGTCTATAAATAAATCATATTATTATGCATTTTTAGTATTAGGGCACCCAAAATTAAATGCAATCCATGTCATATTTACAACAATCATACTCTGATTTTATTTAATTTGATTAAAACTTTTGCCATTTTTATTGGATATCATTATGTTTGCATTTTTTTCATGGAAGCTGCTATTTCTTGCATTTGTTTACAAGGGATCATCAAGCATTTTGCTTGATTTCTTGTTCACCATTTTCTGTGTCTGGCAATTATTATTTTTATGGTTGCTAGGCTCATGATGCACATGACATCATAATGACCTTGTTCTATAAGACAGACACTTGCTTTAATATACATTTAATATACATTACTTTATTGCAAACAAAGGAACAATTAATTGAAAAACCTGCTTTTGAACACACTTCTAGCTTAGATCTTTTTGTTACAATTCTGGTTTTCTTAGCATTCTAACTTATACTTAAAAAAAATGTTCTTTGGCCTTGTGTGTTTTGACTTTGGCTATGTCCGACTAACCTTCTGTAACATCTGTCCAGGTAGTCACACCAGTTGAGATTTTTGGAGATATTCAGATTTCATTATGTAATATAAATTCTTACATATCTCCATGAGCGGCACGGTGGCACAATGGTAACACTGCTGCCTCGCAGTTAGGAGACCTGGGTTCGCTTTCTGGGTCCTCCCTACGTGGAGTTTGCATGTTCTCCCGGTGTCTGCATGGGTTTCCTCCGGGTGCTCCAGTTTCCTCCCACAGTCCAAAAACATGCAGGTTAGGTGTATTGGTGATCTTAAATTGTCCCTGGTGTGTTTGTGGGCCAGATCCCTGCCCGAGGAATTTGTTCCTGCCTTGTGTCCTGTGATGGCTGGGATTGGCTCCAGCAGAAACCCGTGACCCTATGTTAGGATATAGCGGGTTGGAAAATGACTGACTGACATATCTCCATGGCTTATAATGTATGAATTATGGAAGGAAACCCATTAGGTGAAGTTTCAGTATGCAAAAAATATTTTGTGCCTAAAATCACTAACCAGAATCCTGTTTTTTCTTAATGACTGGCAATGTGTGGACATATTTTCCGTGTCCTTACAATTTATTTTGCATTTGTACTGTTGGAACATTTGTGGCATCAATTGAAAATAAAAAATTGCACAGAATATTATGAATTACATTGTGTCATAAGGGGATGCTCAGTGCAACTTCCTCCATGTTTTCAGAGTATACTTTAATGCACAGTGACCCTTCACAGTGTAAGAAAAAGTGACTTCTCAGGTTTCGCTACCAGTCCAAGGAAAATTATAAAATCCTTATTAAAATGTTTACATTTAATTTTTGCATAGCAAAGAGCTATTCATAAATATAATAATAACTTCAGGAATACAGAAATTATTGTTCTTCTTTATGAATCTCTGAGAAGTGAAGGCACGTTGGATTGTACTATCTTCTCCATCTGCAGCTTTAATGAAATAAGCTGGTACTCCCTAGAGTTACGTACATGGCAGTTATGAACCGTTTTCTTCTCATAAGGTGGATGATTAATACACATAATTTTCCACTGTATTTGTAAATCTGCTAAGAAGACCTAAATATGAATAAAAACTGACCATTGTTATAAAGAAAATGAGGCAGTCCAATTATAATTTTGCCCTAAAGCTATCAGGGTCCTAACTTGGCTCTTCAGTTCATTTCTCTTTGTCACCAAAAAAAGATCTTTGACATGAACTGCTACCTGAAATTTCAGTGAAAATATGGAAAAATATATAGTAATTTTAATATAGAAACTATTACAGGCACCATGGTGGATACACAAATAATTTAACTAACATTATAATGCGAAGCTGCTGCAAAATAATTATATCACTGGGAAACATTATTGTGCCATGATGGTGTAGTTGGGGCATCTGAATTTTAGATGTTATTCTTTTGATACAGGTTTAAAAACTTTGCCAAACTGAAACACCATAAAGTGACAAGTTCTATTCATAAAAGAGTCTCTAAATGCAATGTGTCACAACTGTAAGCCTTATATAGAGGGTTCATAGACAGACTATCAATTCAAAATATACAGTATCAACTTTTTGTTTGAGGTGCTACACATAAAATATCAAGAAATGCCAATTCTAATTTGTAAATTTTGTAAATTCTTCTTAGGTTGATTCAAATTCCAGGAAGAGATGAGGTCAATCTCAGTTAGATTCGAATCTTGAAAATGAAGTCGGTCAATGAGGTAGGTCAATTTCTATCTTGTATGAGCCAAAATACACATCACTTTGCATGCTTAGCAGGCTCAGCTCAGAACAAAGTGAAAGCACTCTTCTACCATTACTCATACATATTCTATACAAATTAGCCTTTGAAGTGTGGGAGAACGTTCAACAGTAATGCTTTTCATTTATTATTCAGCAGATTTCTTACATTGCCCAGTTGAGGCAGTGCAGTCTTTTGGCCTTGGAACCCCTGCAGATTTTGCTTTTATTCTCCAGCATCACTCAACCAGAGTTTTACATTTTTTTTCCCTTTCTGGCCATCTGACTATAATATTAGGCTTGTCATTTGAAAAAATATATATTAGAACAATACAATATCAGAACAATCTAGACAAAAACGGGCTATCCAGACAAACAAAGCTTAACAATCTTATCCACTGTCTGCTACACCACTTGGTAACTTATTCCATGTGTTTATGCTTCTGTGTAAAGAAAACCTTCCAAATGTTTGTGCAAAATGTACCCTTAACAAGTCTCCAACTGTGTCCCCGTGTTCTTGATGAACTCATTTTAAAATAACAGTCTCGATCCACTGTACTAAATCCCTTTATAATTTTAAACACTTTGGCCATGTCTCCCCTTATTCTCTCTTTAAAAGAGTCTCAGCTCTTTTAATCTTTCCTCATAATCCATCCTGTGTAGCCCTGAAATCAGCCTAGTTGCTCCTCTCTGGAGCAACTATGTCTTGAGTAGTGGAGGATTTTGTGACAATGATTTTGGATAAGATTCATTTATTGATTAGATTTTTAATTCTGTCTCAGTTAACTTAGTGAAGCTCATTTGAATGAAGGTCTGTTTTGGTTTTTATTTTTACAACAACAAGGATACAGAAGAAATCTTTCCAAACATTTTAAAAAAGAAACAAACAAGCATACAAT
Organism: Polypterus senegalus; assembly: GCF_016835505.1. NCBI lineage: Eukaryota > Metazoa > Chordata > Cladistia > Polypteriformes > Polypteridae > Polypterus > Polypterus senegalus. The sequence continues at coordinate 152,142,019 of NC_053156.1, read as the reverse complement.
ATAAAACATACAAAATCTGGTCCTCTGGTAATCTGTATCTGTTTTCTCAAACTCCTCTTTGCCCCTTTCTGTCCACTGAAGAGTGCATCATTTTACAAGCTTTATAAAACTTACAGTTCACTTAAATTAAGAAATGTTGCTGTCTTCCTCACTTTTTTAGCAGCATGTGTCTGTGTGATGACATGGGACATCTGAGTGGGACAGAGTGAGAAAGTCCAAATACAAAGCTGTGCTCCTTTCAGTCAAATCAGACTTATGGCACACATTCACTGGTGATTTATTCTGGAGACTATTGATTTGAATAAGTCACATGTAAGTTCAGTCATAAAGACACTCATGCTTTATGCAGCATCCATTTTAATCTCATAAAGATGGATATGATAACTATGGTCATTAAGATACAGCTGTTATTTCAGTTTAGGACTCCTTCAGTAATAAAATGAGGAACACAAACTACAAAATTTATTTCGATAGCACACTCACATTATATAGGATGTAACTCTAATTTCTTTAGAAGATATCAAAGAAATTAATTTGTTGTAATGAGTGGTTTTTTAATATTACTTTTTGACTTTATGTACATTTTTCCTTTCGTTTTGTAATTATTTGCACTATTTATTTTTACTCTGACAACTCCTTTTTGTTTTCTGTTTGTTTGATGGTCAACACCATATTGTGGCAATTTCTGCATTGTTGCTGCCATATTGTTTACAATTGCTGTGCCTGTTGCTGGTCATGTGACACAGAGGTCATGTATCAGATTGTGCCATCAATGTCATGATCTGATATTTATTTATTTTTAATAGTTTCTGTTTGGTCTCTAAAAATAATTGGAACTTTAGATTAGGGATTTCATAGTTCAATGAATGTGGTTGTCGCATTACTTTGTAAATCTAACATGTCTAATGATATAAATATATTCTCCTACAGTGCCATCTTGAGTACTAGAAACATGTTCATGGTTTACCAGGGGATGTCTCCTGGAAGTTATGCTGAGAGACATCATCAGTGTGACAGCTGATAATATGGCAACACAGAGCATTATCCAAGTGTATGGATACAACCTAATACCTAGCATTTAACTGAATCTCTGGTTTTGAACTTTTTTCTGTCTTAAGATTTATGTCTAACACTTCGACTTTGGCTCTATTCATTATTTTTGGTTCCTGACCTTCTCACTACAATTCTGTTTTTTGTCTCATGTCCTAGGCTGTGTTTACTAAATCATGTCCTACTGATTTTGACCTTTCTAGTGATTCCATTTCTATTCAAAATGAACACTGCTCTGTGCAGTCAGTATAAGCATATTTTGCATTTAAAAAAAGAAATTTATTTCTTATTTTTGCAATAAATATATTAGACCAAGGACTGCACATTATTGGTTTAGATTTTTTAATAACTTTTGTGGTGTTGGAGCTTTATTTTCATAGTCTTTTTCTTTTTACCACTGCCTGTTCTATGACTATTCTTTTTCACTTCCTTATTAAATTCTGATGTTCTTTTATCTTATCTTTTATCTGCTCCAACAATGATGGACTGAAAGCCAGAAGTCTACGTGACCATCATCATCATCAAGTCCTTCCATGAAAACCCTAAATACAAAGAGGACTTTTTGATTTATGTTAGGTAGATTGCCCAGAGGGGACTGGGCGGTCTCTTGGTCTGGAATCCCTAAAGATTTTATTTTTTTTTTCTCCAGCCTCTGGAGGTTTTTTTTTTTTTTTTTCCGTCCACCCTGGCCATCGGACCTTACTTATTCTATGTTAATTAATGTTGACTTATGTTTATTTTTATTGTGTCTTCTATTTTTCTATTCTTCATTTTGTAAAGCACTTTGAGCTACATTTTTTTGTATGAAAATGTGCCATATAAATAAATGTTGTTGTTGTTGTTATAACCATAACATGACCAAAGGGAAAACATATATAGGTTGTCCAAGTGCAACAACTAATACAGGTTTTCAACTGCTGTCTGCTAGGTGGGCTGGCTTGCCCACATTGCTGACTCCAAATGAAAACTGTTCCTCGCTTCCTGCTCTTTTCTAACATCTTTTTCCCAACCTGCTATGATTTTGCCACTGCAATGCAAAAGAAGAAAAAATCAATTGTGGAGACAACACTGTTCACATAGTTCAAGTCAAACCAGTGATTCACTTAATTAAATACAAACAACAACAAATAACTAAATACAAAAAGGTAACATATTCAATTAATACAAAAAGGATAAAGAAAAATATAAAAGGAACAGAAGAAAATCCAAAAGTAATACTGTATTTTTCTCTTTTTTCTTTGGAAATGCAAAAACATAGAAATTGAAAAGGTCAGAAATACAACAATTAATCCAAATATGACCAAGGTAGTCCAAAATCCATATTTCAAAAAGCTAATAACAATCTAGAAAAGCTAACAACAAAAATGTCAGAGACCTTCATAACCTAAATCAATTAAACAAAATCCAGAAGGATAGAAAAGGCTCAGCAAACAGAAGCTCTCTGAAGCAACTCTAAGGGAGGAATGGCAAACAAAGATTTTTAAAGCCCTCTTTGCTGTAGCTACAGTTAACTTAAGAGGTGACTCATTACAAAGCTTAATCACATAGTTAACAAACACGGAGCAATACAAAACACTAAATGATACCAATTAACCAAAATTAGCTCAAAATGTAACAAGAAAACAGAAAAGCAGAAAATGTACACATGGCTTAACATCCAAGTGCAATAAGGGACTTGATTTGGTAGTTGGAGCATTTTACAATTTTAGTGACTTTGTACGAGTCATATTCAAAGATAACAGTTATAGTAGAATGCAGTTACTTGCATTGTTGACTAATTTAATACATGCTTTTTAACAGTTTTTTAGAATATCAGATAGCTAAAACATACACCAAATAGACTTGCAGTGGCTCAATAGCTTTCATAGACAGCAAATTCAAATTCAAGTGAAAATAGCATTTATTGATGTTTTATCGTTGGTTGTGGAGGGTTTGTAACTAACAGTTGTTCAAAACTCCATTTTATTTTTATACCCAAAAAGTTCAAATCTGTTTAACTCAAGGTAAAATGGTTGGCTGATTCACATCATGATGGACAGCAAGTCTGAAGTTTTGCCAATAAATTTTAGTATCAGAGAAAAACTGAATACTGCAAATTAAAATGTGCAAATGTTGCAACTGTGAAACTGTTGTTCGTGTAACATTATATAAATACTGAGAACATACTGTATTTATTCACTCTATGCTTATAGAGCTATGTGTACTAATTCCTTTCTTCTTACATTCATTTCAGGAGAGAGGCATTTGCCTTTTTAAATTTGTATGGTTAACTACCTCAAGCAGAAGGAGAAGTAAGCTGGTAAACAAGTGACTTTCATACATCTGCCTCTCCTGGGGCCTCATGCATAACAGCGTGCGTAGAATTCACACTAAAATGTATGGACAAAAGAGGAAATGTGCATATGCAGAAAAAAATGCAGATGCATAAATCTGTGCAAATGCCGACTTCGACGTTCTTCCTCTATATAAATCGCGGTCAGCGTAAAAAGTAACACACGTGCACTCACCTGCTGTCCCGCCCCATCTCCTCCCAGAATTATGCCTCTTTGAATATGCAAATCAATTTAAATAGCCCTTAAGCTCAGTGTTCTGTGAAAAGGCAATGGCAAAAGCATGGGGGAAAATAGAAGACGTTCAGCAAATTCCAAGTGGAGGCAAGGAAAAACATACTATTTGCTGGTTTAAGCAGTGATATAAACAACAACAGGAAGTTGATTGAGTGACATAGAGTGTCGGAGAGACTCGAAAGTTCAAGTTCACAAAGTTGCACAGTGCCAAAATAAAAAAGAAGTTGTCAGATATCAAAGTCGCCGTGAAAAGGTGAGTTGTAGCCCACCGTCTGAGTGTCATATGGAAGCTTATTAGGGTACAGAGAAAATCCTTACACTGGCTCCCGGTTAAGTTTAGGGCAGATTTCAAAATCCTCCTTTTAACATAAAAATTATTAAATGGTCAAGGTCTGGCTTACTTGTCTGAACTTATTATGACTTACAAACCAGAGCGCACATTAAGATCTCAAGATGCCAGTCTGCTTATGATTCCAAGAATTAATAAAATAACAGTGGGAGGTCAAGCTTTTAGTTACAGAGCCCCTAAACTGTGGAATGGTCTGCCTGCTACTATAAGAGATGCCCCTTCTGTCTCAGCTTTTAAATCTTGGCTGAAGACTCACTACTTCAGTTTAGCATATCCTGACTAGAGCTGCTGATTAACTGTACAGACTGCATCTCTGTTGTTAGTCATTAGCACTAAAACATAAGTAACATGATAGTTATAATTTGTTACTAACCCTCACCTATTCTGTTTCTCTTCTCAGTACTCAAATGTGGCACTTGGTGCAAAGGCCCACCTGCCAAGTTGTTTTGCCTGCCTAAGGTAAAGTCATCCCTGAAGAAGGATCGCAGGAATTGTGGGAAAGAAGCGTCCTTTCATCAGATTAGCACTGTTTCAGCTGTGGAATGGCCAAATTGGGGAGGCAGCTTGATGGATGAGGTCTCCAGGACTCTAAACAAATCCAAATCATATTATGTGATATCATCTACTGTTATATTCTGCTCTGTACTTCTAAAATTTTTATTTTTATACTGTATTGAGGATTTGTTCTGTGTATTGTACTGTATTGTATTGAACCCCTTCTTTTTGACACCTTCTGCACGCCCAACCTACCTGGAAAGGGGTCTCTCTTTGAACTGCCCTTCCCAAGGATTCTTCCATTTTTCCCCTACAAGGGTTTATTTGGGAGACTTTTCTTGTCTTCTTAGAGAGTCAAGGCTGGGGGGACTGTCAAGAGGCAGGGCCTTTTAAAGCCCATTGTGGCACTTCTTGTGTGATTTTGGGCTATACAAATAAATAAATTGTATTGTACTTCATTGTCACACTAACATGCCTAGTTGCTCTTTTCCTGCCTGTGTAGGTTTTAATCTTTGAGTTCCCTTGTGGAATTTGTATCTGCTTTGTGTTATCCTCTTAGTTTCCTTGACCCTACAGATACACACAGTAGGAATTTTCTTATTCTGACATATTTATCTTATTCTTACTTATTCTTGGCTATCATTTCATCTATATGTCTGTTAAATTCTACATAAAGTGTACTTGTCAGAGAATGGCATTTTAATTTTTAGTTAAAGGTGATGGCAGAGACAGGGAGATCTTCCATATAGTATATCCTCAAGGGTCTGTCTCCCTTTATCTGCATTTGCCTGTGTAAATGAAAACTTTCTGATATTAGTAAAAAAAAATACCTAACCCAGCTTTCTGTGGTGCCTATGCTCTAATTAAAGATCTAATTTTATAGTAGCAACTACTCTTGTTTTCCTCCCACATGCAAGTTAGATTAATTGCTAGTTCTAATGTGCCCTGATGTGGGTGAGTATGCCATACAATGGACTGGTGCCCCATGCAGGGCACGTTCCTAATTTGTGCAAAGTGCCACCAGGATTAACCTGGTGACCATGAACTGGAATTAGTGTGTTTGTGTTATGCATTTTAAGCACTTTTAACATGTTCCCTTTGTTTGTTTAAACTAAAAATATTCACTCCTTCAGTCTCCCCCTATTTAATTTTCAGCAGTGCTAGAGTAACTTTAGAAATTCTTCTGTAGATTTTATTTCAAACATTGTAAAAATTTCTAAAATATCTTATTTTTTAAAATATATCTCTTGTTTATTTTAGTTCATTTTGCTTTCCTATAGATTATATCATAAATTAGCTTCAGTACAGAGACAAATACAGTTCTCAATGAGCCTGGCAAAATGCATATTAGCAGTTCTACAACAACATTTAAATAAATAAGGACCTGCTGATTTCATTTTTGGTTACCACAGAAACAGTTATACAATAGTAGCATTAAATCAAATACATTTCAAAATCCCAGCAGACAATTCTTAATGATGAATCCCTTACCCTTGACTTTCAGTTTCATGTAGAACTAATGATTGGAATAAGTCATTTATCAATGCCTAATTATTCTGATAATGTTTCATTTAAACTTTGTATATAGAACAAAGAATCATACATAGACAAGAAAGCCACAAATTAAGTTAAAAAAAGCTTGCACAGCTTGTTTCCTTAGCTTTAGAGTTATAAATGCTAGTGATAATCTATCATTGCCATCCTGACTTATTTGTTCTAGTTTATGTGTCAACCATTTCCTGATGGTATCCTTCCTAATGGAGTGATTTTGCCATAGGCTGAAGGGAAAGAGAGAGAGATTCTATCAAATTTAAAACAGTTCTCAATAATTTATTTATATACATACTACTTGTGTAAGCCTGTGATGTAAAAAGCCGGGGTCCTAGAAACTATTAAAATCGTCAAAAAAAAAAATTGAAATGTATAGGTAATTGAAAGGAACTACAATGGGCATCTCTCTCCTAGGAGGATTTGTTTTGCCAATGTGCTCGCATCGCTTGTACATTAGTGGCGGGTGGCTAAGTGACTTTGTCTTTCTTCTGAAGTTTCGTTTTGCTGACGTGCTGGCCCTGCTTGTGTTATTAGCGGCTAAGCGAGGTTTGTATTTCCTTGGAGGCGGAGTCCTTACCCCGACTCCATCTCTCATTTCCGGGCTGGACAGACACACACACTTCCACTCATAGATCTTTATATATACTGTAAGATTAATGGTATAAACACATACAATTTTTACATGATACAAGACCACAAATTTAAATTTTCTGCATGGAGTCTGGAATTTTCAATATATTGTAAGTTAAGTAATCAGTATACAGTACTTTAGTAGGATATTTGATAAATGGCAATTTGGTTCAATATTACCTGTTAAGAGGGTAAATGACAATTGCTTTCTGACAATTACAGTGTGAGATACTATTGCAATGGTTAGTGATGCTGTCTTAAAAAACTAAAGACCCAAGCTCAGTTCCTGACCTGCATCTGTGGAGTGCATTCTCCCCATATCTGTATGAATTTTCTCTGAGCATTCTGGTTATATTCTGAAATTTTAAAACATCCTTGTGAAATGTGACTGTAAATTGACCAGGTATAAATGACTGTGAATGTGTGTGAATGTACATAAATTGGACTGCCATCATGTTTGTTTTCTTCCTTTCATTCAAACGTGTGATAATAAAACCTTGTCCTTCCTAGCTCCAGGTGGCAAAAGTTTGACCATAAGGAGCATACAGACTGGAACAGCATACCTCGACCTTAGGAAAATTAGTGCTTAATGTAAATTACTTATTAACCACTACCAACACATTTTTATTAACTACCAGGTTTTTCAGAAAAGGATTTAAGACTGAAAGTACCAATGAAGGGACTAGCCCCAAGATATGTATAATTGCATGAAACTGTAAGTACAAACTTTGAATTATATAGTTTTACATATCAGAGGATAACGATATTTTTGTCCTTACAAAGTGTTAAAATTTCATAATTTTACCCTCAGGAGAGAAATAATACATTATAGTATTTTAGTCAATCTGAAGTAAATTGAAGACTGCAAAGTGGTGGCATGGGAAACTGTAGTTAAGCAGCATAGGATGGTTGTCTGTAGGATGACGTTGGAGATCAAGACGAGGAAGAGAGTGAGGGCAGAGCCAAGGATCAAATGTTGGAAGTTGAAAAAGGAAGACTGCAATTTTGAGTTTAGGGAGAAGATGAGACAGGCTATGGATGGCAGTGAAGCGTTATCAGACAGTTGGGCAACTACAGCAGATGTATTAAGGGTGACAGCAAGAAGGGTGCTGGAGGAAAAGGAAATCTGGTGGTGGAGTGGGGAAGTACAGGAGAGTATACAGAGGAAGAGGATGGCAAAGAAGAAGTGGGATAGTCAGAAAGATTCAGAAAGTAGACAAGTGTACAAGGAGATACAGTGCAAGGTGAAGATAGAGGTGGTGAAGGCTAAAGAAAAGGCATATGATGAGTTGTATGAGAGGTTGGACACTAAGGAGAGGGAAAAGGACATGTACTGATTGGCTAGACAGAGGGACGAGCTGGGAAAGATGTGCAACAGGTTAGGGTGATACAGAATAAAGATGGAAACATACTCACAAGTGAGGAGAGTGTGTTGAGCAGATGGAAAGAGTACTTTGAGATGCTGATGAATAATGAGAACGAGAGAGAGACGAGGTTGGATGATGTGGAGATAGTGGATCAGGAAGTGCAACAGATTAGCAAGGAGGAAGAGGATGAAAAATGGAAAGGCCATTGGTCCAGATGACATACCTGTGGAAGCATGGAGGTGTTTAGGAGAGATGGCAGTGGAGGTTTTAACCAGATTGTTCAATGGAATCTTGGAAAGTGAGAGGATGCCTGAGGAGTGGAGAAAAAGTGTACTGGAGCCGATATTTAAGGGGGATGTGCAGGACTGTAGTATCTATAGGGGGATAAAATTGATGAGCCACAGTATGAAGTTATGGGGAAGAGTAGTGGAAGTTAGCTTAAGAAGTGAGGTGATGATTAGTGAGCAGCAGTATGGTTTCATGCCAAGAAAGAGCATCACAATTGTGATGTTTGCTCTGAGGATGTTTGATAGAGAAGTATACAGAAGGAGTTGCATTGCTTCTTTGTGTACCTGGAGAAATCATATGACTAGGTGCCTCGAGAGGAGTTGTGGTATTGTATGAGGAAGTCGGGAGTGGCAGAGAAGTATGTAAGAGTTGTACAGGATATGTATGAGGGAAGTGTGACAGTGGTGAGGTCTGCGGTAGGAGTGACGGATGCATTCAAGGTGGTGGTGGGATTACATCAGGGATTGGCTCTGAGCCCTATTCTTATTTGCAATGGTGATGGACAGGTTGACAGACAAGTTTAGACAGGAGTCCCCGTGGACTATGATGTTTGCTAATGACGTTGTGATCTGTAGTGATAGTAGGGAGCAGGTTGAGGAGACCCTGGAGAGGTGGAAATATGGTCTAGAGAAGAGAGGAATGAAGGTCAGTAGGAACAAGACAGAATACATGTGTATGAATGAGAGGGAGAGCAGAGGAATGGTGAGGATGCAGGGAGTAGAGTTGGTGAAGTTGGATGAGTTAAAATAATTGGGATCAACAATATAGAGTAATGGGGATTTTGGAAGAGAGGTGAAAAAGAGAGGGTGGAACGGGTGGAGAAGAGTTTAAGGAGTAATTTGTGACAGACGGGTATCGGCAAGAGTGAAAGGGAAGGTCTACAGGACAGTAGTGACACCAGCTATGTTATATGGGTTGGAGACGGTGGCACTGACCAGAAAGCAGGACACAGAGCTGGAGGCAGCAGAGTTAAAGATGCTAAGATTTGCACTGGGTGGGACAAGGATGGATAGGATTAGAAATGAGTACATTAGAGGGTCAGCTGAAGTTGGACGGTTGGGAGACAAAGTCAGAGAGGGGAGATTGTGTTGGTTTGGACATGTGCAGAGGAGAGATCTGGGTATATTGGGAGAAGGATGCTAAGAATAGAGCTGCCATGCAAGAGAAAAAGAGGAAGGCCTAAGAGAAGGTTTATGGATGTGGTGAGAGAGGACATGCAGGTGATGGGTGTAACATAACAAGATGCAGAGGACAGAAAGATATGGAAGAAGATAATCCGCTGTGACAACCCCTAATAGGAGCAGCCAAAAGAGGAAGTGGCATTTACTCAACTCACACCCTTTTACTCTATTTAAGACTTAAGCTTGTGTTGTCAGTGTTTCTTAATATGAAGCACAGAATGTTTCTTGTATAATGAGGAACCATTTTAACTAATCTGTTACATTGGAAAATTTATAAACATAGAAAAGTTTTTGTCTCCCAGCAAGAAACTTGAATGCCTCTTCCATATTGTGTTGGTTCACCAGCATCATCCATCCAAAGTAAGGTGATGTATTCATTGGCTGCATGAGAAGTAGCTGCTTCTCTCAGCTGGTTTGTTTTAGTCACATTTCCTGTATACTGATCAGTCTTGCCAAGCTGAAAGAATTCCATGCTGGTCCATTGGCTGGATGAGCAAATTAGTGTTGGATGGAAGAAAAACAATTTTAAAATTTGGATGAAAATCACCCAAATGAGAAGGATGAGTTATTTAAACTTATTTATTTAAAAAAACAACATCTTGAAAGGAATGTCTTTTTCACCACAATATTTTCCCATTTTCAAAGTTTTTTAACTTTTGTGATGGACCAGCACATAAAATAGAAAAATGGTTTGAGTCCTATAACAATTATAAAGCTTAAAACTGGCTGAGGCACTTTCTAACATGCCTGGAAAAGGCCTCACCTAAGGTATTCTGATCGTAATGTTTGAAACAAAAATATCAAAGATGCACATAAATGTCCTTCTAGGGAGAGGAACTATAAACAACCTTTGGCTAGGAACAATATGACCAAAGCAAAATCTTTAAAAATAAAAGGTATGTATTTATATTAATTCAAAAAGCACTAAAATGTCAAAAGAAGGCAAAAAGGATTTGCCTTAAAAGGCAATCCAGAGCAACCAAGTTCCAATACACAATCCAATAAACAGAATCCACAAAAAGGGAAGCAAAAATCTAAGGAAACCAGAAAATCAGTACTTACTAATGTCATACAATAAATGAACTGCTAATAAATCCTTCCACCTTGCCTCAATTTGAAGGCAGAGGGAGAACCCAACAGTAGTGGAGTCAGAGTGGCCCCGCCTCCTGGGGTTCCACCTGAAAACACAAAAATTACAAATTTAAAAATATAGACCCCAAATAATACATGATAAATAAACAGAACAAAAGTGACACACAAACATGAAACATGATTCAAAAATAGTCCAAACAATAATTCACATAAACCAGGGAATAAACAGTAGCTGAAACATAACAGGTAACAAAACAGTAATAGTAACTTATTTTCCATGAATGATAATAAAATGAAGAACTGCCTTACTAATGCCTTCAATTTACATGGACTATGTGAATATTAAGACAAGCAGTCAAATGTGGCATTTCTTTCCAGAACAATCTAGCTTAGTGTACATTAAAAATGTATTTCTACAAATAACTTCCTTCTTCGATTGCTGCTTTCAACACAGCAGGAAACTTTTCAGCTGCTGGTGCTGTATCAAAAGTAGAAGCCTAACCACTCACTTCAACATTATGAAGACCAGCATGATTCTAAAAGCGATGAAACCACAAATGCTTCTTCATGATATCATTAAAAAGGCTTCTTGCCAGTGTTTGAATAATTGTTAGGCTTATTGAGACACATCTTTACATTTGCTCTTTAAAATAAGTTATTCAAAATTAAATAATAATTAGTAGTTTTTACATTCCATGAATAACAACAAAGGCTATTCAGGTATTATTGTTGACTTCAAAGGTGCTGATCCTTTCACGTGTTCTCTGGCTGAGGCAGCATCCTTTACTGTTTATATTATTGACATCATTAACCACATAAAGCATCCTAAGCAGCTCCTGTTGTGGTATTTGGTAATGCTTTAACAGATGATTGAAAATCATTCAAAGTTAGTTTATGAGTCATAATTCTGTATTGCCATCAAAGCCTAAAATCAGAATTGCCTTATCATACTATGGACTTGAATAAACGTCTACTGAATGTTTCTCTCTCTCAAAAACACCATCCTCAATCATTCTCTGTACAATATTTTCAACATGTACTATAAATAAAGCTGGTAGCTGGTTTGTGGAGTTTCGTTCTGTTTAATGATGACTTATCTCTATCATAAAACCTGCATTTTTTCATTTCCTGAGAATTTGTATTCTACGTGTCTATATGCCAAAAAACAAGTGCATCACTCTAAGTGTTGATCAGTGCTATGAACTTACTAATGATATATAGATGTACGGTGGTGGTGGCTCCTTGAAAAATCTAAAGGTTTGATTTGATTAAAGGTATAATACAGTGAAATCTGTATAGTTTAGATATATTTTCATATGTGCAGAGTAGAATAAACTTCTCATTTTGACAGTTGACACACACACATTTTCTGCCACTTTCCATCACTGTGAATCTCACTCTGTAACTTATATAAAACACAAGGTGAAATACAAAGTCTTGGGGCTTTCCTGGAAAACTGTCAGGAGGTCAGCCAAATCATAGAACTATTTCCCCTCCTACATGGCCTCTCAAACCACCGACTGGCTAGGTATATCCTGTGAAAAACCCAGTCAGTATTTGCATAACAATCACTACATGAGTTGCTGCTATAATGTTTGGTGAAAAAATCGAACAGAGAATCAACATTCAACATGAACATCAATCAATATTAAATAGCCCCTTAACTTCAGTGCTTCAGAAAGAAAATGGCAAAAGCGCGGAAAAAAACAAAAAAAAAAAAAACTTCAAATGTGAAATGGAGGTCCTGTTAGCTGAAACAGACGCCAAGAAAAATGTTTTATTTGGTAACTTAGGAAGTAGCATTAGCAACAAAAGGAAATTGATGGAGTGGCATAGCATGGCGGACGCAGTCAAGAGTGCTGGAGCAGAAAATCGTACTGTGACCGAATTAAAAAAAGAAGTGGTCTGCATGTTAGCTCCACTGGAGGAGGTACAGAACTCCCGGAGCTCAAGCCTTTTGAGCAGCGAGTTGCAGCAAATATTGGCGACACACTCATTGCCGGCATTTTACCAGCAGGGGAGGGAGATTCTGACATCACCGCAGGTGCCGGTGAGTTTTTATTTCTTTTTTGATTACCATGATCCATACTCGTGTAAATAATTTGCACACGACAGACAAACAATCAGGTATTAATTACTCTTTATTTACTTCTAACAATAGTACAAAAGCAGAACACATTGCTGAGGACATGGTTCCGGGCAATGATGGTGCTGCTTCTGTGCCGACCACATCTTTGGGCGCTAGCTGCTCACACACCCCTGCCTTGGAAACTGGTGGGCGATCATCTGGCCGTGTGCTGACTGATGCAGTTCTAGAATCTCAAAACTCATTGCTGGATACGGTGAACTACGAAATATCAAGGCAGTATTGTGTGACATTTACCAAAAATGAAATGAATTTGTGAAAAACTAAATGATGCATCTGCTTACCTGTTTTTACAGTCTGTTAATTACATTCATTCGACATTGTAATGCTGTCCGGTGTGGCTGATCATTTGGTGGTCCAGGGTCAGGTTCATCATACCGCATCTATTCAGGTACTGGCAAGTTACGAATGAGTGCCATATTATGTAGAATGCTACATGCTTGCACGATGCGACACACTTTCTGTGGACTATAGAGCAGCATTCCACCAGTCTTATCCAGGCAGCGCCAACAGCCCTTAAGCTGCCCTATACTACATTCTACCACCGCCCAAGCCTGAGAGTGGAGGTCAGTATAATGTCACTTATGTTCAGTCAGTGGGTTGGCGAGAGGGACGAGGAGCCACGTCTTCAGCAGGTACCCACTGTCACCTGAATAATCGTGTTATATGGTTACAGATAACATACAACTGTAACGAAAAAAGGTAATAAATGTCTTATCTTACCGAGAAGCCAGCCATCACGCACAGCACCATTTTCAAGTTTGTTCCCCACACTACTATGTCTCAGGATGAATGAATCATGAGTTGAGCCAGGCCATCTTGCAACAACATTAGTGAGAAGCATTTTCGCCTCACTGATGATTTGCACATTAATAGAGTGAAAATGCTTTCTATTTATATAAACAAATTCATTCTGTGAAGGTGCCTTTATAGCAATGTGTGTGCAGTCGACTGCTCAAATTACAGTACATTGGGCAAACCAGACATTGCTGCAAATTGCGCTTTGATGTTTGCTTGTTCAACTGTAGTGTACGGAAATCTTATATATCTGCTTGACAAGTGGATAATACCATCCCATACAGCTGGCATGGCATGACTCAGTGAGGACTGAGAAATACCGGATCGGTTAGCCAGTTCACGCTGAAAAGTTCCTGTGGCTAAAAACCCGAGAGTGGACAAAACTTGCAAAGGAGCAGGTAGAGCACAATTCATCAAAGTCTGCCTTTGTAAAGCTGGCACCAGTTCAGCACACAGCTCCAAGAGGATTGCTCTTGGAAATCTAAACCGACTTAGAAGCCAGTCATCATCATGTGCCAAGAAATCAGTATGATTTTGGAATACGCATTCTGTTCTAATCCTTCCATTTGTGAGGTCCTCTAGCAACGCTAAAGCAGCCATGCCAGTGGAATAGTTTGGCCATTCTGTGCACCATTATATTGTTACAGGTTGATTACATTCAGGTACCTTAAATTAATGAACAATATGAGGTTAATTTCAGTGTATTTGATAAAGCCGCCGTCGTGGATGTGGATCTAAGAATAGGTTAACCACACAGGAACAGTAGCACTGCTTTGACTCTGGGTGTCACCAGTCTGCAAAACCGAGTGGAGAACTTGCGTACGACAGGGTATGAGGTACCGTGGAAAAGAGCGTGGCTTTACGCCAAGGGTAGGTTTTATACATCGCGATTTGAACGTGGAAACGTTCTTACGCAACATTTCTGTGCATACGCACCGTTTATACATGAGGCCCCAGGTGACTCTAACTAGGCTGCTATGATTAGCTACTAGACAGCAAAGACGAAGGCAACAGGACCAAAACAAAACAGCCTGCAAAGGAATTGGCCGGCCTTCTAATAGTACTGGACAAACTGTGCCGGTTTTAGCATGGAGGAATAAAAGAAGAGAGAATAAAAGAAGTAAAGTGAAAAGAAGTCAGCAATAAAAACAAAAAAATCTCCTAAGACGTCTTCAATCCTTTCACTCAGTCCAGAGCCCCAGTCCTTAAAGTAAAAAAAGATGTGCTGCTTTAAAAAACAGGAGTAACAAAAGGATTTTTAGCTCAAAATGAGACCTCTTTCTTTTATTGTAAATCAATAATCAATCTTTTGTCAAAAAAATAATCTTAGGAGGCTTATCATTCTTTCTGTCTCCACCAAAACAGCCCAGTAAAAGTACCAGGCTTCTACTATAGATTTAAAACATAGTAACTTTGAAATCAATGTTAATAATGTCATTGTATTGACACTGATATGTTGCATCATTGGAATGAGCAGCTTCAGAGGCAGCCTCAGGTGAGCTATAGAAATGGCAAATGTATTGAAGTCTTATGAATTATAACTAGTTTAGCATCAGTAAGACATCCTTGTACAGGCAGTAAGCTAAACATGATCTTAATAGCAAGAATTCGCTGAGTCGGCACTGGTGAGCATCAGTATGGGGCTACTTTGGTGTCAGTAGTGGGATACACAGAAGACATACAGTCTGACTCAGCAAAGCGCTAAGTACCCCAGAGACCTAAAATGGATTTGTTGGAATTTACTGGGGAGTTGCTGGAGAATTTTGACATTGGGATGTGGAATGCTGGTTGCAGCATCAGTACAGGAAGGAAAATATCTGAAAGAATTCTACTTCTGTAGTTCTAATACCACTTCTCCACACGCTAAGGCCTATTGGCCTGTGTGCATGGCCACCAGCAGAGCTTTGGAAAGTATCAGTTTGGATCAATTCATGTAGCTGGGTAAAGTGTGAAAGATGGTGTTGTCACTGACCCTAGATGAGTAGTGTGAGGCAGAGCCAGTGAGTGCACAGGCAAAAAATGAGACCAATAGTAGCAGCGTCATAGACCAGTTGCGGAAGGAGAGTCTCAAAGCTGAGATCCAAGATCTGGTAGTTGGTTGCATTGCCAGTTCAGGAAGGGAAGACAGCCAAGAGACCTGTGTACATCAGCAACTCTGCAGAAAATACACATATAGTGGAGAGATCAGCACACAAAAGAACAGAGTTTTAACACCTCTGCTACAGCACATGACAGTGCAGTACTCAATATCACTGCAATCCCATCTGACAACACAGCAAAAACATTTAACACTAACTGAACTGTTTTCATTATTTAGCAAAATGTGCACAAATAGGAAATTTTACAATGCAGAAGCCTTAGACCAGGAGTACGCAAAGTTTTTGTATCAGCCTGAATTGTCTATAATGAGTAAGATAGTGAGTCACATAAAATCAGGATATGATTATGAACCCAGTTAATCTAGCACATGTTTAAAATACTTATGCTAACGTTAAAAATATATCCATTCATCCATTATCCAACCGTTATATCCTAACTACAGGGTCATGGGGGACTGCTGGAGCCAATCCCAGCCAACACACGGCGCAAGGCAGGAAACAAACTTCGGGCAGGGTGTCAACCCACCGCAGTGTTAAAAATATACAGTATGTTTCACGAAATTATGTTATTATGAAACATTTTATTAAAATCTGTTAAGAGCAACACTTACACACTAGTAAGGAATTCAAAGTAATTTTGCTATGATATTGTTTTAATCATGAACATGAAACTTCTAACCTCCACTCAATTTGTTAATATCAACTGAGATGATGGTCATTCTAGCAGTCAGTTCATTGCAAAGTTATTATCTGTTTGTGGCTTTCTATATTTGTTTTTAGTAATTTTCATTTGTGACCAACTTCATCTAAGGTGTACCCGCTACCACATAGTGCTGCTCTGCACACGTTAGGTTTTGAAAACTGTGGAAACAAATCACGATTCAAATGCAATCTACAGAAATCAAGCAAAGAAAGTTTGATAAGTGTTCTTTTTTTAAGTCCACTATTGCTCTAGGGTTCATGAACTTCCAACTGTAAGACTTATTAACAGCCAAAGGAAACAAAAAACTGTAAAATCGTGCAATGCCTAAATTCCTGAAAGTGAGATTCAAATTTGCCACTAAGGATGGTATTCTGAGCAGCATGTTCACACTTCTGTTAGAATACAGTTCGTTAAAATTAAGAAAATTAACAGGCTTTGCTTGTTACCATTGACTTTGACTATGTCCACACTACTCTGGATGAGAATGTGATTTTTTTTACATGAAGGGTGATGAGCCAGGAAATAAGACATTGTAATGAGCAGGACACAATCAAGAAAAAGGTTATATAATTAGCATGAAGAAATTAGAGCGTGATTAAAGTCTGCATTTTTACAAGTCTACATTTTCTGCCAGGTATGAACTGAGATCTTTAAAATGCACACTCAAGACAAAAGCAAGCACTTAACCATCATTGTGGCTGTTCCTTTGACTCTCTCTATTTGATAGATTTGGTTATTGAATTTTTATTTTTGGATGATCCTGCATGGCAATTTACTATGCTACACCAGCCAAACCTTGCATCATCTTCTTAAGACCAACTTACAAAGGCTGGAGTGTTAGAATTTTTTGCTAGAAGTCCACTGGACATTCAATGGGCTGGAATGTGACCCACCCCTGCCTTAGACATATCCATTTTTGGTTGATGCTAGGTGGGAAGAATTTGTGGTTTGTGATGAGGATGATGTGGTAAATTTAAAATCTTTATACAGGGAGGGAAAAATTAAAATTGCTGTACGATCCTTAGTTATTTTGACAGTTTCCTCTAATGGAGGAACACATTTCCAGTGTCAGGCATGAGCACTTAGAAGTCATTATCAATACTCTAAGAAGGTGTGCAATTCCAGCTCGAGCCAAGAGGGGGCACCACTGTTAATACATTCTTTTGGAAAAACACTGAGATCACTTCTGTTTCCTCCTCCAAGCCCCATCTCTTCCAGAGGTATCAGAGGTAAAAACACCCCGACAACTTACCTTTTATCATAAGAGTATCCCTTATCTACGATGGAGCGTTTGATCAGAAGGAAATATGAAGCTGGTTTTAAATTAAACATTGTTGAAGTGGCGAAAGAAATTGGTAACTGTGCTGCTGCAACAAAATTTGCTTTGTATGAGAAACTGGTGTGAGATTGGAATAAACAAGAAGATGTAAAAAAAATAATAACAATTATTGTATTTTTGAATGGGTGTATAAGTCGGGTCTGATTTTATGATGGATTTCTCGGGCTTCAAGACCCAACGTATACGCGAAAATATATGGTAGTTCTCAAAAACACTATTTGTGGCCTTAAGGCTAATAATTTATCAATTTCTGGGTTCTAATCTAAAGTTTAAGGTATTTTGTGCTATTAAACATGTTTGTATTTTGTTGTGCCCTAGCTATAGGAATCTCCAGTTTTAAATAAATAAATTATTTTGATTTTGCAAAGTTTCTAGTGAAAATGTGCAGTGCAAAAAGCGGAATGTGATTTCTGTGGTTCATGTTCCACTTGGGAAGGTCTGGGATTTCTTTGGAAACACTTCAGGGTGCTCTGATCTGCTTAAATTAAGTAACTTGGCAGCAACAGTTGGGTTGTATTTGAGAAGGCCCAGTAGACTTACTGTAGTGTGTTTTATATATAGAAAGACTATGTATTTCTATTATACTGTTCCTAATGCTTTTCCATTGTAATTTTGCTTGTGCTGGAATCTCATTTGCTCTGTAAAGCACCCTATGATCTTGTATGCCATTAAATTCCCTTTATAAAATAAAGACTGATTGAGTTGTGTTCGTCTAGGCTGGTCAAATCTTTAAAAAACCATCATGTTAAATGATAAAGCATTTAATGCTAGTATTTCAACTGGCATTGACTAAAAAAAGTCCATTTAATTTTTTGTCAGTGGTTCTGGTTTTTTTTTGTGCAACTCTTCCACTCCACCCCTCTGGCTTTAACTCCGCCCATCAATGCATACATACATCTGTCTATCAATCATTTTTATTTGCCTTGTTTTTCCATTACATAGCCACATTAAATACAAATGAATAATCATTCCTGAACATGATGCCAATATATTGTGAAGCAAACTCACATACAGTATGTATAGTCCTTAACTGAGGAACCTGGGGTTGTGTTTTCCATTTACAATTGTGTCCAAGGGTTACTGACAAACTGGGTTATTAAGTGTAGATTGATGGGGGAAAATGGCAGATGTATCAATTTTTTAAATTTAAAATACAATAAAGTGTGCAGAAAGTGAAAGGATCTCAATATTTTCTGAAATCCACTATATATATATATATATATATATATATTGTGGCATCCGGCCGGGGCTGGAGCCCAGCCGGGACGCCCAGGAGGACCGGGGGAGGGCTTGTGCCTCCTCCAGACCGCGAGGGGGCGTCCGTCCTGGTTATGTTGGGGGCCACAGGTAGAGGGCTTGGAAGCCCAACCCTGTAGGGGCCCATGGCCACCGCCAGGCAGCACCCCGGTGCCTGAACAACCCTGGAGCCCAGCACTTCCGCCACACCAGGAAGTGCTGGGGGGAAGAAGACAGGGGACACCCGGGTGCGCAGCCGGCACTTCCGCCACACTGGGGCGTGTCTGCGGAGCAGTGCCGGGAAGCAGCTGAAGCCCATCCGGGTTCCTATTT
Organism: Polypterus senegalus; assembly: GCF_016835505.1. Taxonomy (NCBI): domain Eukaryota; kingdom Metazoa; phylum Chordata; class Cladistia; order Polypteriformes; family Polypteridae; genus Polypterus; species Polypterus senegalus. The sequence goes on along the minus strand of NC_053156.1, from coordinate 152,122,795 downwards.
AAGGGGCCACCTCCCTTCAGTCGAGAGCGGAAGTCGGGTGGAAGATAGACAGAGCTGGAGAGAGGACTGGAGGCGGCCAGAAAGGCTAATAGACTGTGTGCCCTGGACATTGGGGGAACGGTGCTGGAGGCACTGGGAAGTGCACTGACTGTAAATATTATAAATAAACATGTGTGTTGGGTTAACTAACGATGTCCATCTGTGTGTGTCCGGGCCAGCTTCCACAATATATATAAAAATATACATATAAGGGACAGCCAGCAGCCCAACCTGGCCGGGACACCCAAGAAATGGAAGGATGGGGGAAGGCCACTTCTTTACGGCACTGCCTCACCCAGAACACTAGATGGCAGCTCCCCTCGGTTGCAACGGTAAGACATGGTTGGAAGAAGGCTGCCTCCTGTGACTATTTATTTTCCCTAAAACCCATAGGGGGATCTGCCATTCACACACCCGCAGGGCTGAATGGGAGTTGTAGTCCTGCTGGGCAGTCCTGCTCAGCTCATTCGGTATCATCGGGTGAGATGATGGGTGAGGATTTCTCTAGGTTCCACCTGACCCACAAAGTGCTTCCTGGGTACAATGTTGTGGCACCAGAAGTACTTGTGGATCTATTATAAAAGAAGTCACTTGACCTCATCCAGGCAAACTAAATTTGAATTTGGAAGAAAGACAATGCTCATCTGGGAGAAATGGAGGAGAGAAAATAAAAGAAAAAAGATAGTGCTTGTATGAGCCTTGTAAAGAAGCCTATTGGAAAGTATTTCTTAAAAAAAATATTAATATGAATGCAAGATTTGTCTGAGTGGTTGTGTCTGATATTCCTAAATAGAGCACAAGTTAGCAATAAGATCAGTCTATATATTTCACTACAACTGCAAATAATGAAAGCAAATAGGGAAACCTATTGTTTAGTATTTTAAACATTTGAAATATTTTAATATATAAAGATTTTTAAAAAGTGAACTGGAAAATCTATTTATGGATACAACATATTCATTTAGTTCAAATGCTAGCCATAATAAAGGAGGTAAAAATATATATTTTTTTAATATTAAAAAGTAAATATTAATATGAAAAGCAGCAGACCGCAGCACTATAATTAATCTAACAAGAAAACTGAGTAAACCAGAACAGATTGTATTCCCCTTTGAATGATTTTACATTTTACATTTGTTTTAAGTTAATTTTACAATTTTATTTTCTTGGCACGGGCTGGTATGACTTGCAGAGAGCATTGCAGTCCTACAAAGGGGTGGAGTAAGTAGATACCCAGCCAAATAAAACTGCACACACCAGAACAAATGTATTTCAAGAATTAATTTTCATTTTATAATTTGTTTTTTATAATAAAGTTCAAATTCTGTCTCACTGGTAATCATTCTTTCTCACTAAAGTGATGCAGTAACTATTGTTCTGTTTTCTTTCTTTAATCTTGAGTTTTCTCATTCTGGCAGTAGTTAAAGAAATTTTTTACTTACCCAGAAGGAGAGTGTCTTTTCTACTCTAAAATGTCAAACACTTTTCCCTAACAGCAAAAATGCTTTAATTCTGTTATATAAATACTATAATCTCCATCCACAGTGTAGTCCAAGGTGGCCACCTCTGTACTCTCCCCTAGGTTTCCTCCAGGGTCCTTGTAGGGATGGCAGGAATACCATAATTACATTTTGCATAAGGAGAGAGAAATTTTAATTTGTGAACAAAATTAAATCATCAGTAACGGTCACACTTCCACTGTTTCTGTTTTGTGTTTCAGACATGACGATAGACTATAGTTGAACAAATGAGTCAAATATGCTTGTTGTAATTAATAAAAGAATATAGTTTCATTTATAGCACACGGATTACAGAAGTTGAATATATTTATGTATGTAGTCTCAGGACAGTAAGCAAAAAATACAAAATATGAACAGTAACTCATTTAAAGAGGGTGCCTACTTATGAATTATATTTCCCCTGCTCAATTCTTGTCTTGAAAAATTACTCATATGGGACCTTTTTGAAATTTCAGGTCCATTAATGTGATTTTGAGGATTCTCATTGTTTGCTTTGAGGTGGCAGGCACTAATTCTCTTCACAGCTCTTTCAGACCTTACTTTTACCTTATGTTAATTAGTGTTCCCGAATTCTATTTTCTTATTTATTTTGTCTTTTTTTGTTTTCTTCTTTATGTAAAGCACTTTGATCTACATCATTTGTATGAAAATGTGCTATATAAATAAATGTTGTTGTTGTTGTTATGTGTGTGACATACAGTACTGTTTGAAACTGCCATATACAGTAGCCGGTGCCAGGAGCTGCTAGATTAATGGAAGGCAGTTTACTCTTTTGGTTTGGCCTGGAATCTTTAGGGCCCAAAGAATCTGACTTGCACACCTGCATAAAGATCCACAATACACTTCATTTATTTATTAAAGGTTGGCTTGAGATATCAAGATGCTTCAACTTCAATGTAAAAGCAGCAAGGATGAGCTTTCCAGTGATATATACCTCTTCTCTGTGTGTGTTGTTTGCTTCCCCTTGAAATCTGCATGTTTAGATCATTCGTCATACTTTCTGCACAATAGACAACATATGTGGAAATCGTTGTCAGTTGGAGGACACATTTTAAAATTTTATGGCAAATCTGAGGTTAGATAACCAACCCACTAAAGCCAACCACAGAATCATTTACAATCCAGTAGAGCCAGTCAGGGTGCTGAATAAGCTATATAAATGTTCAGTAAGGTTTATTGTTTCCTAAAAGTCTTTGTTGATGATTTGTAGATTTTTTGTGCAATCTTGCAGCCTCTAAGGGAATATGGCTGTCAGATAGTTTTCAGTAACGGGAATACTAGAGATTATACAGATGGTCGCAAGGAGCAAGGAGATTTGGAGTAGGTTTTCTTCAAGCATCTCTCTGTATTTGGCTGTATTCATCCCAGTCTCCCTGTTTCTGCCATTAAGAAACACCCCTGTAGCATGGTCACTGTGGAGATGGTATTAGGCAAGAGATGAACAGTGCCTGGTCTTCGTCAAACATAGTGCTTGGAGAATTTAATTTATGCTCTCAGGCTCTAAGAGTCCTTTAAATGCCGTTTGGCAGACTCCATGCAGGCTGTCATATACCTGTTACTGAAGAGGGGTTCTGTCTGTCCTTTTTACCTCACCAGTTTTGGATTTTAAAAAATCTGCAAACCTTTCTGGAAGCATGTCTTCACTTTGTCATTATTGGTTGTTGAATGAAGACCTAAATCCACTGTGTGTAATCAAAGGTTATTCACTAAGCTGGTGACTCTAAGAAAGTCTGACCATAACATTTATTTTTAAAACACTAGGGGGCTCCGCCCCCTTCTCGCTTCGCTCGCCCACCCCGTTGTTTGGTTTACCGGATATACAATACAATACAATTTATTTTTTGTATTGCCCAAAATCACACAAGAAGTGTCACAATGGGCTTTAACAGGCCCTGCCTCCTGACAGCCCCCCAGCCTTGACTTTCTAAGAAGACCAGAAAAAAATCCCAAAAAAAAACCCTTAGTAGGGAAAAAATCGAAGAAACCTTGGGAAAGGCAGTTCAAAGAGAGACCCCTTTCCAGGTAGGTTGGGCGTGCAGTGGGTGTCAAAAAGAAGGGGGTCAATACAATACAGTAGAATACATAGAACAGAATAAATCCTCAATACAGAAGAATTTCACATTAGATGATATCACATAATATGATTTGGATTTGTTTAGAGTCCTGAAGACCTCATTCATCAAGCTGCCTAGCGCTAATCCAATGAAAGGACATCTCTTTTCCACAATTCCTGCGATCCTCCATCAGGGATGACTTTACATTAAGCAGGCAATATACAATATAAAGAGATTGTTATTTTCTTGGGAATTGTTACATATGCATTATTTTCACTTTTACTTTAAAAACTTTTGTAAAAACAATACTTGTCCTTTATTTTCGGCCCAGTTTGTGGTTACATCTCTTTCTTGCCATACGTATAATGCTGCTGGTGTTGTATTTTAAGAGCTGGGAGCACATGATGCTTGTCTGCCAGATGCAATCCAATAATTGCTAGGTTAAATGTCTGTGGACTTGTTTTAAATGATGGCTCACTGCCTGGTCTCGTGTGACGTTGTAAAAACAATACTTGTCCTGTATCTCCGGCCCCGGGTGTGGTTAATTTCTATCTTACAGGACGTACAACGCTGCTCGTTTGGGGGGTGGGGGGTGTGGGGAGCTGCTTTCATGCTGCCCTTCGATCTTTTTGAAGCCTGTGCAGCCGCTCTCCTTTTTGCTACTTTGTGTCTCTGCTGCTCGCATTGTGATCGCTTCTCCATGATCATAAATATACACCTGACCGAATTGTGTTTTCTTTGAAATTAAACTTGTCGTTTCTTTAACTGTTGCGGGTCCAACCTTTTATTTCTGACCTCGCTTTGTCCTGCTATTTTTTCAATTACACCTGGCCCTGATGATTAATTTCCTTTTTTTTTGCGCTAATGTGATCTTTTATTCATTGACGTTTCATTTATAACGTATCGTCCTTTATACGCTTTATATGCACTGAGACACCTGTATCTGTGTGTGCTGCTTTCCTTTACACTACTGATTTTTTTTTTTTGCTCATTCTCTTTCGTCTCGCGGTTCTTTTATTTGTTTTTAATGATCTTAACATGAAGATCACGTATCATCTCCTAGTCATTCATTCCACATGATTTGTTTTTATAATAGAGAGATACATGCTGTATAAGGGAGCAGTGCTTTCTGCTGTACTTAACTAATCTCTAAAAGAGCAATGTGTAGCGGCTTCAAGAAACCTTAGACATTTTTTTTATTTCTTTACTAATAAATTATGGAGAAGAGATACTGTAAATATTAATAATAATCTTAAAAATTAAAGAAATAGCTTTAAAATTAGACAATATTAAAAAAAAAAACTTTTTAAATTAGTTACTTAATGATTTGTGTACATATTGATTATTTCATAAGTTAGCAAACAAGTGGCAGGAGCAGAGTTTGTACAAATGGGTTATAAAGAAAGCACATGGCTTCAGCACTATGAAGACAGAACCAAGAGAAAATGGCATGTAGACATGAGTGTGAGTAATCAGGTGCCACTGGAGGTTAGTGTCTCCATGGTAACTGTATGGTATATAGCTGGCAATGTGCAAAGGAATTCTGCAAGGGTACCAGAAGAGAACACTGTTGGTGAACTTGCATATCAGCTATATTCCCTTAAGCCAATAAATAGAAGACAGGCCTCTGTGGGCAGTTACAGTTTGTTTTGTGCTTAAATACTTAACTGTCAACATGTCTGTGTGTAGAGTATAAGGCAAAAGTGCAAATTGCTTTGATATACTTCAGAGCATTTCCGTATTTACTGAATATGCTGTAACATTTTATAACAATAAGCGTTTTAGTGTATTAGTTTCTGTTTTTCTGGTGAGCAAAATAACCTAAATATTATCTACATTTATTTATTGGTGTGTATGTTTTAAGTATAAAGCATTTACTTAATGGTTTGCACTTAAGAAAGACTGAATCATTTGGAACATGTGCTCAGCAAGTCCTAAGTGCAGCATAGGGATCCTAGCCCATGTCTATTCCATAGTATGTTAGCTGCTGATTATGTGGCGATTTTCTACACAAAATAGCTTCTTCCATCTCAACTCACTTGATTGAGTGGGTGACAGGAGAGGCCATTGTATTAAGATGTTCACGTTCATATATTTGAAACAGTTCCCAGTATTTTCTGTCTTCACCACTTATGGCATTTTGCTGCTGAAACACCTGTTCACAAATGTGTATACATATCATCCAGCTATGCCCAAACTATATTTGGCATTCAGATATTGCTCTGCATTTTTTAAGATATCTTAATCCCTACCAGAAAGGAACACCATTATCTCACCAGTATCAGTGAGGATTTCTGATGCAAAAATATGGGAAGCAGGCAGCTTAAAAGATACACAATACTTTCATTAATTGAGCAATTACTTAAAATCAAAGCTGCAAATCCTATGTCTGCAATAGCTCTATCAAGACTGGCTCATACTGTATGTTTACTTTTTATTGCTGTTTTTTGGGGTTGAATCTCATTCTGCTGTTCAGCAGCTCAATTTAATGCTTGTTTGAATTTAAATCTGGACACTGACTTTACCATCTTTAGGCTTTTTGCATTTTCCTGAATCCTTTGCTTGGGCTGATAGTGTGTTTTGGGTTGTTTTCCTGCTTCATGATGAAGTGTTATGATAAATTGAAAAAATTGAAAATGATATAATATCTGAAGACATAAACTGCTATAGGCATTAGTTATGAACTGGTATGCTATGGATAATCTGCTTATGTTTTCTCCACATTTTCAATTTCCTATTACTTCAGTAGAACTTTATGTTTGGCATATTCATCCATTATTCTTTATTAATGAATTCTACTGGCTCTTTTTATTATGCTTGTTTAGGACACAGCTAATGATCTAAAAGACAGTTTATTGGAATCAAGTGGCAGATATTATGGAAGGAAAAAATTTATGTCACAGGGTATTAGCATAAATAACCATACAAGTAATTAACAGCTTCTGAAACATTAGATTTAGCATAAATTAGAATGTCAAGCTAATAAGATACGTCAAGCAAATAGTTATATAAAAAATCAGTCATATTGCATTTTTTTAAGCTTGAAGCAGAATTACTAAATGTGGGAAAGGAAGGACAGTATAGAAAAAGAATGATGCACAGAATCTGTCGAGGACAGGAGAAGGGTGGTGTGTGCACCTGTGTTCAACAATTTAGAAAGCTAAGGAACAATATCAGTGAAAAATGGACTTGGTAGGCATGTAAGAAGCCAGCTGGAATAATGAATCATCAGAAGAACAGCAAAAGGTATTGCTACAAATGAGGTTAAGATGATGTAATGCATGAAAAATAAAATTAGTATATTCAGGCACTAGCATAAATAAATATAGAAAAATATATTAGAATTAACTTTAGCGCAGAAATTAAGGCAAGTCAAACATGCCAAGCAAATGATTAAATAAAGGCATATGCCATATTTCTTTTTAATTAAAGCTTAGCTTTGGGCATCAAATAAACCAGCTTAAAGGCAGAGAAAGAGGAAGTGATGAGAGGAAGCCTATAAATGGAAGAGAAGGAATGACTGTACCGGCCTTGGTCAATAAAAAATAAGCAAAACAGAAACTGAAGATGGACAATAGATAGTATAAATACCGGAGGCCAGCTGTAGGGAGAAGTCAGGAGATAATGATGGTTCCCATGAGAACTCGAGGTATTGGCCGGACAGGTACAGAAGGGAGTCAGAGAAAAACAGCAAATGAGCTAATTGAGCGAGGTCAGAGTGATAAGAAATTACTATATAAGTTTTGAGTTCTGAACTGTTCAGGGCTCAATCTGATTTGGGCAAATTGGGTTGAGTCTGTGTTGTTCTTTTATTGCAATAAAGCTTTAAAACTCTGTTTGCCTATCCTGAGTCCTAATAGCCTTCATTTTCAGGTAAAAAGCTTCTTGGTGACAATTTTTGGCCACGACAATATCAGTTAAAGTCAAGAATGTAATCTATGGTCTAAAGACATGTTATCAGGTCATTTATAAAGTTCAAGTGACAAACTGGAGCTGAAATCAAAACAGAAGTGAAAATCAGATTTCTATTCCTAAGTAATGTGTCTGTTTACTTGACTGTGCTACATTCGCCAAATTGTTTCTTTAATGCCTTAAAATTTAGATGTTTCTCACTAAACATATGTTTTATTGTGAAAAGATTTTGGAGCAAAACCTCATGTCAATGCACAGATTCTTCCTGTAGGCTCAGAGTTCTGTGTCATTTTCTCATTCTCCGTTCTATTCCTGCACTAACCCATTGGAAGGTGTAAGGGAAAAACTTACTGGATGAATTTGTGATGTGATTGAAACTGTAATAATTAGCATATAGGAAGTCAACTTCTATGAACCTGATATCTCTTTATTATGTAAAAAAAAATCTTGGGACGAGACAAGACTTTTTCAGAGAGACGAGACAACACAATTTCATGGAGATAATTTCAAGTCCTGCAAGATGAGACTTAGTGTCAAGTGAAGATCTGAAAACCTAACAGGTCCAAGCTGGGACGAAAATACAAGACAAACAGTAGAAGACAAAATAAAACGTTGTAAGAGGTTCAAAAAAACATTGGTGCGATACACATGCAGAGCAGTTTAGAGATTATGAAAGTACTAAAATTTGAAAGTCTCAAAAAACTGATAGTAAAGATTGCATTAGCACTAACAAGCGGAAATTATTACTCGGTGAAATAATGGAACAGCGAAAATAGATCAAATATATGGCAGAAAGATTTGTCATTTGGTGAAAGTGAAATCCATAATCACTACAGGCAAAATATCCGAATCTACAATAATCTGTTCGCGTTCGCATCATTCAATGCTCAAAACGTAGATTTACACAATTCAGGACCATACCCTATGAGAATCTGTGGTCACGCAACAATTGAAGCTACTACAAGTTTAATTGCAAAGAAACCACAATTCGGTCAGGTTAATATTTATGATCATGGACATGCAACATAGAAATGAAAGAGTTAAATGATCAGATGTATTAGAAATTCTACAGCCAATAATGGATACAAATCCATACGTCCAAATGTATTGCACTTTATACGAAATTTATCTGAAAAACACAGCCAAAGAAGTTTTCTTGGATTTCTATATGAATCCGAAAGATCAGGCTTGTATCTATACTAATAAAAGGCAAAGCCCTCACTGACTGACTGACTGACTGACTGACTCATCACTAATTCTCCAACTTCCCGTGTAGGTAGAAGGCTGAAATTTGGCAGGCTCATTCCATACAGCTTACTTACAAAAGTTAGGCAGGTTTCATTTCAAACTTTTACACGTAACAGTCATAACTGGAACCTACTTACGAACATATATACGGCCATAGCCTGCAGCTCGGTCGCCATGTGAGGCGGAGTTGCGTCCTTCATCATCACGCCTCCCACGTAATTGAGTGCCTGCCCATATAAGGCCGTCCGTCAGCAGCTATCCAATAGAAACACTGCCACGAAATTTCACAGGTGAAGGACTGTGCTTATGCAAACGAAGATGAGATTGTCAGGGATAGACTAGTGTTTTGCACAAACTCAGCGAAAGTGTGAGAGAAACGTTTAAGTGCCGGGTCTTAGCTAACATTAAATAAAGGCGTGGACATCGCAAGATCGCACAAGATAGCACAAGCACACCTGAGAACCTTCGATGCATGTACTCCGAGCGGCTCACGTGAACTGACTTTGCAGGACTGGGAAAGGTAAGCCCGTGCATGCAGTGTGTGATGTCTCAGATAAAGAGGAAGACGAGCTGTTTATTGATGCAGTAAGAAAGGAACAACCCTCTGAATCTGAACAAGCCTTCGTAGACATATCAATAGGAAAGCAAGGTGGAAAGCTTAAGTTTAAATTAATTTCATAGACACTCTATCGCTAAATATTTGCAGGCAAATCCACAACTTAATACCGGGAATGCCTGTTAAACATCTTAGATTCACGAGTACCGATTTGGGTAGTGAACACTTTGATGAATGAAACCTGTTATCTTTACAACGGTTGACAAACATGGAATATAATTTGAACCCAACACATCCTCCAAATACGAACCTGATTGAAAGAAATAATGATAATCAAATCCTTGATGACAGCAACACTCATAACAGTGACAAAACAATTACATTGACAATCATGTTACGTTATTTTTAGAATGTTTCCTTTTCTTTTTCATAACTTCTTTAACACACTACTTTTCCGCTGCGAAGTGCGGGTATTTTGCTAGTATATAATAAACCAAAATAACCTGATAAGAGCTGTTTGGTCCCTGTACAACCGGTGTCAGAGCTTGGTCCGCATTGCCGGCAGTAAGTCAAGCCCGTTTCCAGTGAGAGTTGGACTCCGCCAGGGCTGCCCTTTGTCACCGATTCTGTTCATAACTTTTATGGATAGAATTTTTAGGCGCAGCCAGGGTGTTGAAGGGGTCCGGTTTGGTGGACTCAGGATTGGGTCACTGCTTTTTGCAGATGATGTTGTCCTGTTTGCTTCATCAGGCCGTGATCTTCAGCTCTCTCTGGATCGGTTCGCAGCTGAGTGTGAAGCGGCTGGGATGAGAATCAGCACCTCCAAATCCGAGAACATGGTCCTCAGCCGGAAAAGGGTGGAGTGCCCTCTCAGGGTTGGGGGAGAGATCCTGCCCCAAGTGGAGGAGTTCAAATATCTTGGGGTCTTGTTCACGAGTGAGGGAAGAATGGAGCGTGAGATCGACAGGCTGATCGGTGCAGCATCCGAAGTGATGCGGGCTCTGCATCGGTCTGTCGTGGTGAAAAAGGAGCTGAGCCGTAAGGCAAAGCTCTCAATTTACCAGTCGATCTACGCTCCTACCCTCACCTATGGTCATGAGCTATGGGTAGTGACCGAAAGAACGAGATCGCGAATACAAGCGGCTGAAATGAGTTTCCTCCGCAGGGCGTCTGGGCTTTCCCTTAAAGATAGGGTGAATAGCTCAGTCATCCGGGAGGGGCTCAGAGTAGAGCCGCTGCTCCTCCGCATCGAGAGGAGTCAGATGTGGTGGCTCGGACATCTGATCAGGATGCCTCCTGGACACCTCCCTGGTGAGATGTTCCGGGCACGTCCAACCGGGAGGAGGCCCCGGGGAAGACCCAGGACACGCTGGAGGGACTATGTCTCCTGGCTGGCCTGGGAACGCCTTGGGATTCTCCCGGAAGAGCTGGAAGAAGTGGCCGGGGAGAGGGAAGTCTGGGCCTCTCTGCTTAAGCTGCTGCCCCCGCGACCCGACCTCGGATAAGCGGAAGAGGATGGATGGATGGATGAATAATAAACCAACATGTGACAAATTGTCAGCAATAATATTTTCGAAGGATGGAGATATCAACGACAGAGTTGATATTCGTGTTAATCCAAAAGCACAGCACGATTCGTCTCAAGCAGCAGATCCTGGAAATGACTAGCACATAGCCTAAAAATTGTATTCTGTTTAATTATTTTGAGACTGTTAGAAAAAATTATAACATTGGTATTTTATTAGAATATACCCTTTATCTGAGTGCTGATTGGTGTAAATAAATTGAAGTGCTTCTTAAACTGTATTTTGTAAATGAACCTAACTGTTTAGATTGATAAGTTTGTCATACTGTACTGAACAAGAGCACTCTGCTCCACCAGATTAGTGTAAATATTGGACATTCATCTTTGGATTCATTTCTAATAATAATTTACAACTATTCTTTATTGACAGAGCATTTTTCCTAACAAACAGAGACACAGCATACATCCAAAAATCATTTGCATTCAGGTCTACTTTCCACCCAGGATTAACTGTTACTGTGATCCTTTTCACTAGGTGGCATTTCCCCTGTTATCTATCTCCAGATTAGTAGAACAGAGCAAACAGAAAGCAGGGGAATGGGATTAGATACTTTTTCAGTCATTATAGTTTTTAACATTACATAATATTTCAAAAGTGTAACCTGAATGTTTAACAGCTGTCACAGAAGGTGCTGACCGAAGCAACCAATGTGCAACAGTGTTCAGGTGGTTCTCTACTCTTGCAGTTACACTTCTGCAGCTCAGATGACTCACAGCATGGAGATCTCTTGAGGACTGTATTGTTCCTATTGCTATTTTGTTCAGCTCATTGTTTGACCTTAAAAATATGGTTTAAAAATGTTTCACTTCCTAAGAACATGTACTCTTCTCATTTTATGGAATTATGGTGGGCTGTTGTTATCCAAACTGTGCTAAGATGCTTAACTCCATGAATTGTCACCATTTGATTGACATATTTGGTGCTTGTGCAACTGTTCTGCCTATGCTGAAAAGGGCAGTTTATATTAAAAGGGACCAGAAATAACACATAACCATACTTTGAGCAAATTTGTGACCAGAAATCCAACCTACCTTTCACCAAAGCCAATCATCAGAACCCACAGATGTAGTTGGTAATTGTAAAGCACAAAGTCAGTATAAAGACAAGCAAATGCAGAAAAGACACTTTCCACATGCTAAAGCACCTTTTTTCTAATTCTGGATAAACAAGAATTGTCCAGTGTTGAGTTTTAAAGCAGTGCTATGGTGATATCACTTGCTGTGTATTCCCATCTACTGCTTAGCAACTCTAACAACCAGATGCAGAAATTGCAGCGTCCAATATAAGACAATAATAGCATCACAATCAGATGCAAAATAATTTTGACATCAAGATATATTCCAGAAGTTGATGTAAAGAAAAGAATTAACATATCCACCAAAAAATACTTATTGAATCCAGAACTTGCCACAAATAGTGCATGAAAGATAAAAAGTAACCAAATCATAACAGCCACTGGGTGTGCATACATGCAGAGCAGGTCGTTCAGTACAAGCAGTTCTGCTCATTCAGCCACTTCAAATGATTCCTTAACCTTTAACAAAATAAATGAAAGTTCTCAGATTCTGATGAGAACAGACCCTTAGTACAACATCCTTACAACTTCACTCCTGCTTTACAGCTTATTATGGAGTTTTTCATTCAAGCTCTTATGTTCTCTCTATATCAAATGCATTTTTTTACTTTGATTATCTGAAGGGTACCAATTACTAAAGAAACAAATGGTTTCATTCTTTTTAAAGTTGTTTCAAATTGTTCATTTTGCTACATGCAGTTTCTGACTGACTTAGTCTTCAATTTCACCATCTGAATTCCTTGCATTTCTTACCTGGACAATTCTCTAATCCTGTGGTAGAGCAAAGGCTACATCCAACTATGCAGTTAATGCTAAATAAAGCAAACTGCCTGGCAGCCCATTGCCCTCGTACTTGTGCTCAACTGAAATATCAACTGGGATGGAACACAAAAATCAGACTTACTCTCAATGTTTAAACAAATAATCACAGTAAGGAGCAAAAGTGAGAGGTGTTATTCTTTCCATTTGTCTCATGTTCACCTTTTTATCTCCAAACTGACTTTTTGACTTCACATAGAAGGAAGACTGTTACAAAATATGTGTCATTTATAAATTTTATTTAATTGCTGAGCAATTTCTAAATTGATCTTTGGTGCTTTTAGAGACAATGACACATGTGTAACCAGCATGACTCATCAGTTCAATTTTCTTTTAATTTCCTTAACCGCTCATAACGAGTGATCAACAATAATGATTAGCCTTGGCTGGGAACAGAAATGTAAATGTCTTTTTTAATTCAATGACTGCTTTAACAAAACATACAATGCAGATAGAAAGTGAAAAAAATAAAACCCACTTCATGAAGAATCAGCTGAATTTCTAAAGGCAGTGGAAATTTAAGTGACTATATTTCCGTTCAAAATATTAACCCACCAATACATTCACCTACTGTGATTGATTCAGCTGAGGAAAAGGACTTTAATAAACCCAATATATGTCTACTAGCAAACAGGGATGAAAAAAATTTGATTTTATAAATTACATATGAGGGATATCCAGAAAAAAAGGTTACTGTAGCTGTTAAAAATCAAAAAATGAATTTTATTTCAACCAAATTTACAGGGTATGTTCCAAAATATGTGTTTATTTCTCAACATAATCAACGTCAACTTCAATGCACTTCTTCAGCCTGGGCATCAGCTTTTTTATACCCTCGCCGAATATACTCCACTCCACCTCCGAAAGCCACTTCTCCACTGTCTCCTTCACCTCCTCATCGTTGGAAAAATGTTTCCCACCCAAGAATTCTTTCAGTTTGGTGAAAAGGTGAAAATCTGAGGGCGCAAGGTCCGGGGAATAGGGTGGGTGGGTAACAATATCCCATCCAAAGGACACAAGCAGGTCCTGAGTCACACGAGCGGTATGGGGTCTGGCGTTGTCATGAAGGAGGGACACACCACGAGTCAGCATTCCCCTCCTTTTGTCTTTAATCTTTTTTTTCAATTTTTTTAGGGTCTCACAATATGTTTCAGCATTGATGGTGATCCCTTTGGTCATGAAATCCACCAACAAAACCCCTTTTCTGTCCCAGATGCCATAATCTTCCGCTCTGAAAACTGAACTTTGAATTTTTTGGCTGATGGGGAATGGGTATGGCGCCATTGTTGGGACTGCCTTTTGGACTCAGGAGTATAGTGATATACCCAAGTTTCGTCTCCAGTCACAATAGAGTCAAGGAACGCCTCACCCTCAATTTCATAATGCTGAAGAAATTCACGTGCAGCCAAAACGCGATTTTGTCGATGTTCTGGAGTCAACATTTTTGGCACCCATCTTGCACTCAGCTTCCTGTAATCAAGTTTTTCTGAGACAATTTCGCCCATGAGACTTCGTGAGATGTGTGGGAACATTTCATGAAGGGTGTCAATCGTCACACGACGATCACTGCAAATTTTTTCATCAACTTGCTGCAGAAGCTCTTCTGAAACGAGAGAAGGCCTCCCACTCCTTTCTTCGTCATGAGTGTCAGTGCGACCTTTGAACCACCTAACCCACTTGTAAACATGCTGACGTGACATTACTTCAGGTACATAAGTTTCCACAAGCTGACGATGGATCTCGGCCGCGGATTCGCGACGCAAAGTGAGGAACTTGATGACCGAACGAATCTCGCATCAGCGGTAGGTGGAGCAAACGGCCTCGGCAGAGGTTGATGAACTCGCTTGCTGTGATGACATTTCACAACTGACTGACGTGGTCCCGGGCTTATTTTGACCATTAGGACCCCCCTACACGCAGGTATGCCAACCTTCAAAAAAAAAAATTCCCTGCACCCTCCATTGTTGTGTAGCTCAGGGTCTCCAGCAATATGAAAATGGGGTGAGAGACCTTCTAAATAAGCCACAATGAAGGCCATGACCTTCACTCATCAGGCCAAAAGAGACTCAAACACTGCCAGCCAGTTCCCCAGCTGCTACCTGCTGGCCTCAGCATAGAAAGGCCTAAATTGGAGAAGTGGTTTTAAAAGTGTAAAGAACATACAGTCACAGAAATATATCTAAAAGCCCTAAAAGGGATAGGGCACTTCTAATGTGTGAACAAAAATACTTAATAAAAGTGGTAATTTATTAACAAATGTAAAAATTTAACAAATTCTTAGAAAGAGGCAAAAGGGATTTGCATATAAAGGCAACCCAAAACAAACAAATCCCATTATGCAATCCAAAGGCCAAAATCCAGAAAGAAGAGCAAATAAATCACAATAATCAGAAAATCTTTAGAAAAACAAATTCTTACAAAGGCATCTCCATGCAATCTCAATGATCCATTTCTTACTCCAGTATAAAACCAGAAGGAGTATCTGCAGGGGCGATATAAGGGTGGCCCTGCCTCCTAGGGCTCCACACACAGGAATGACAGTACAACTAAAGGTTCAGAAGTACAAATATTAAAAAATACACATACAACAACACAGACAACATAAAACATGAATAATAATAATAATATAAAATTAACAAAAACAACCATGAAACAAAAAATAAATGAAAGCCAGATAATAAACCTTGGATGTAACATAACACTGTGAGAGATGGCCATCAGTTTATCCCGGCCAACAACCCTACGCTGCTAGATGGAGTCCTCCCTGCAACATGGAGGTGCCCTGAATTCCCGCAGGGTATCATGGACAATGGAGTTTGGCTTCACAGCCCTGCTGGATACTGTGGGGGCCGCCAGGGGACGCTGCAGGGAGGCACGAGTGTTTCTATTATAGCCCGGAAGTACTCCCTAGTCACGGGGACAGAAGAAATGAAGTACTTCCGGGCTGAAGAAAAGAAGAGTTTTCATCTGACCTGAAAGTGCTATGGAAGCACATGGACTGAATGACAGAAGCACTTCCGGGTCAAGGAATATAAAAAGGACTGGGGGAGACCCAGCAGACTGAGCCGGAGTTGGAAGGGAGTGTGACAGAGCTGCTGGGTGGAGAGGATGATTTACTGTATATTATTGATTTATTGTGATTATTATTGCTTGTTATTGTGTATCATGGAGGTGGAGGTGCTTGTGCACTTTATTACAGAAATTAAGTTAATTTCTTATATTTTACCTGGTGTTTGGACGTGTTGTCTGCGGGTTTGGAGGAGCGACAGCGCCCCCTACTTTCACAACTTGAAATGTGAGACTATATTTTGGCATGAAAAGAAGAAAAGTTCCAGGAGCCAACCATTAAAAATAGTTATATAGATAGATGGATGGATAGATAGATACTTTATTAATCCCAAGGGGAAATTCACATACTCCATCAGCAGCATACTGATAAAGAAAAATATTAAATTAAAGAGTGATAACAATGAAGGTATAACAGATAGTCAATAATTTTGTATAATATTAACGTTTAAGCCCAAAGGGGTGGAATTGAAGAGTCGCATAGAGTGGGGGAGGAACGATCTCCTCATTCTGTCAGTGGAGCAGGACAGTGACAGCAGTCTGTCACTGAAGCTGCTCCTCTGTCTGGAGATGATCCTGTTCAGTGGATGCACTGGATTTTCCATTATTGACAGGAGCCTGCTCAGTGCCCATTGCTCTGCCACGGATGTCAAACTGTCCAGCTCTGTGTCTATAATAGAGCCTGCCTTCCTCACCAGTTTGTTCAGGCGTGAGACGTCCCTCTTTTTTATGCTGCCTCCCCAAAACACCACCGCATAGAAGAGGGTGCTCGCCACAACTGTCTGATAGAACATCTAAGGAAGTATAGTCGGCTCTGTCCTTTGTTACACAAAGCATCAGTATTGGCAGTATTTAAATTATTAAATTAGTATTAAAATTAGGTAAAGTTTCAGCCTTAATCCAGCCTCAGTTCAAATATTTTAAATACTTTATAGCATTGGAGTGAATATGGAATTCTTGCTTCATGATCAACTGCTTGCACAAGACACACCATTATGAGATCTGCAGCGTTCACTTCTCATGCACAAGCCAGCATTTCTCAATTGCAGAAGGTTTTTCTCTAACTCTGCGATAATTGTACAACCAACGTCAAAAGTCTCTATGACACTGGTATTTCAATATTTAATTTACACTTTATACTATATCTGCATTACTGCCTTGCAGTAAAGAGACAAG
This sequence comes from Polypterus senegalus, assembly GCF_016835505.1. Classification (NCBI taxonomy): domain Eukaryota; kingdom Metazoa; phylum Chordata; class Cladistia; order Polypteriformes; family Polypteridae; genus Polypterus; species Polypterus senegalus. Next base: position 152,105,744 of record NC_053156.1, on the reverse strand, counting down.
GGTTTGCATCCCAGGTCCTCCAATTGTGGAGTCCACATGTTCTTCTGATGTCAGTGTGAGTTTCCTCCGGGTACTCCGATTTTCTCCCACAGTCCAAACACATGCAGGTTAGGTGAATTGGCAATCTTAAGATGGTCATAGTCTGTGGTTGTTGTATGTGTGTGGGTGTGTGTTAGTCCTACAATGGACTGGTGCCCTGTCCAGGGTTTGTTCCTGCCCTGCACCCTATGCCAGCAGGGATAGGTTCCAGAAGACCTCGGGCGACCCTGTTCAGGACTAAGCAGGTAAGCAAATTACCGATTGACTGACTATATCTGCCAGTTTTGGTCATTTAGTACTTTCCTATTTATGCTTATAAGCTTGCAGTCTCAAAAACACATCAGTCCTGGACAATTCTAACAATGCCAACTAGAGGAAGAAATTCCACCAAAAACCCCAGCTAGATACAAAAAGGACCACATTGATTGTTTATAAAGTAAAAGATTTATTTTCAAAGACTCTGTTAAACAGTGAAGCTCTATAGGGCACACAAAGACAAAAATGAGTTGCAAGCAAGGCAATCCAAGGAGAACAAAAGTTCCAATAAGAAATCCCAAGAATAGCAGAAATACACAATGAAAAGTCAAAAATCCAAAAATTCATAAAAATATTAAGTATAGCAGAAGACACAAGAACTCAGCAACACTAGAGTGCATTTTCAATGAACTGCAAGAAAGTGTGGGAGACCCTCTGGATACATAAGGTGAAGGGGTGGCGGTGACTTGCAGGTTGCCCTGGCTCTTGGAGGACCACCCACAAAATACATGGAACATATTGTTATACAGGCAGATTACGTACTATACATAAAAAAATTCAAAAACAAAGAATACACATAATCGGTAAAAGTAACATAAGCATAAATAAAAGAAGCAAAAATTAACGAAACAGACATAAAACATTCCACCTGAGATACAGTATAACAAAGTTTCTTTCTAACCCAAAGTCCCTGGAATACCCCAACCTCTTCCACAGAATCCAACAAGTACTTCTGTCCCCCGTGGGAAAGGCAAGAAGGGAAGACTTGGACCAGGATGGTCAGACAAAGTGAGAAGGTCACCACGGTAACAGGGCAGGGCAAGCGACTGGGCACAACATTCTGGTGGTCCCAGCAAGACAAACTTGAAGGGCAGACCACCTCCTGGCGGTCCCTACAGGGCAGATGAGAAGGAGAGACCACATCCTGGTAGAACCCCCCAGGGCAATCGAGAAGGGCAGACCACCTCCAGATGATTCCTCCTGGACAGCAGACAGCCGGGCATCTCCTAGCAAAGATCATTGAGCTAAAACATAAACTGAAAAGTGAGTTTATATTTTATACACTCACCGTTAGTGTTTCTGAAGTCCTGGACTGAAACCTGAGAGTGTTTCCTCCTGGGAACACAGACAGGAACTCAGATGTTCCCTTTCCTGGGGATGCAGACAGCAACTTGGCAGGTTCTTCTCCTGACAAAGGCAATTTAGTGAACTTGACACACTGTGCACTGCTGTGCGCTCTTGGCAGACTTCAATGTCACCTCCACACTCTCAATGGACATCAACGTTACATCCACTCTCCTTGCAGAAGTGGGTACGCTCTCTGCAATTTTCAAAAATTCTTTTTTTTTCCTAAACCCAGTGAGCTTTGGACCCTTTATTCCAACCATATGAAAAATAATAAAAGGCGGGATCAAAGTTAATGCATATCTTGGGGTGAATAACACAAAGTTAACGGTGGTAAAAAAAATCATGTGGAGACAAAATAGTGGAGATGGTGGAAAACACTGTGGCTTGCTGCAGCAGCAGTTTATCTCTCATATCCATAGACGGATTTATTGGTGACTCAACTGCAGCAATGGCATGCTATGGCTTTTGTGATTTGAAAAAATCAATAAAATAAACAGGGTAAGTTGGCTAAAAGCATTCTGTGGTGAAGACAGGGGACTTGCCTGGAGGTACAGCCTTATGTATCGTTCTTGCAGCAGGCTTTGCAGTTGCAATGGTGGCTGCTTTTCTGTAGCTCTCAACAGTGTGAATAGCGTACCACTCCAACAGGTATGGAATATTAGTTTCATACATAGGCACCTCCACCTCCAAATCATAAAACTCATTGTAGTCCTCCAGATCATTAATTCTTGCAAGGAAAGCTGAGGCCTCAGAAAGTTTGTCCTCTCTCTCTCTCAGATGGTTCAAGGTGCACAAACATATGATCAGTGACAGGCAATTCAGGGATTGACAATAATCTCAGAAATAACAACCCAGTGAATTTAGAGATTTTTTTCAAAAGCTGAAATCTATTTTGCACATAGCTGCTGCTAAGTTGCCTTTTTTTTATTTCGGCAATTTATTTAGTTATGACCTCAGAGTCTCAAAAATAACAGAGTCCCACTATAAACTGCATCTAGATACAAAAAAAGCCATATGGAGTTCTTTATGAAATAAAGGAATTATTTTCAAAGGCTCTGTTAAACAATGAAGCCCTGTAGAGCACAAAAGGACAAAAAGGTGTTGCCAGCAAGTCAACATGAGGCAAAAACATGTCCCAATACAAAATCATAAGAATAGTGGAAATGTAGAGCAAAAGGTCAAAAATCCAGAAATGCACAATTATATTTAATGCAGCAGAAGATTCAAGAACTCACCAACACCAGAGCGCATTCACAAACAATCACAAGGTGGGGGCAACCGCTATGCTGCAGGGAAGTCTCCATCTAGTGTCCGGCCGTCCATCACACCTGGTAAGATACAGCTCGCCACCTTCAATCAAGAAAGTAAGAGACAGTTTTTATGAAATCTTCAGTTTCTTGGCAATCTGTCACATGAGATATATTACATTATGCAAAAAAAAAATAGACTGCCATGTTTCTCAAGAAAGCTGTTTCATTTTGGATATCTTTGAACCCAGAACTGAACTTTAAGAATGTCAACACCTTGCAGCTGAAGTGAACATGATAATAGGTTCAGATGGTGTTCATGCAATTATAATGGTTTCTCTGACTAATTAAGGATGAGCTAATTGAGTTTACCATTAGAACACTGAAGGGATGGCTTTTGAAAATATCCGCTATGGAGCCATATGTAAATAACCAATTAAAAATCAGTAATTTCAAGCAGTAATGCCCTTTAGGAACATTAGTTATGTTTTGGGTATATTTTCAAGTCAATTAAATAGTATCTCAATAAAAAGATATCAATTTCTATCAAAAACATAAACATTTCTGTATGTGTCCAAATTTTTGGCCAGTATTACAGTTCTTCTCAGTTACTTAAACATATTTAACTGAATGTGTCCTCATCTCCTCAAAAATTTAAACACAATATCATAACATCTCATTTCTCTGTTCAAATCCCAGACTTCAGGCCCAAACGTAAATAGTCAACTCAAAGTCATTCACTCTGCCACTTTAAAACAAACATTTCACTCAGATGATATTCACAAGCAAGTAAAAATAACCTCCCCACACAATGACCATAAGCCACACCTCAGATCATTTCAGGACACTACTCCAAAAACTTGAGACTACCAGGAGCCCTGTATTGCATACTTATCAAGGTTTTGACTGACAGCACTCAAAATTCAATAAGGAAAGTGTACAGGTACATAGTATGCAACACAAGTTTCAAAATATTATTTTCTTAAATGTACTGCTACTCAAAATCATACTGCAATTGAGTAAACTGATGTGCATAAAAAGACAAAAATGTTCTGTACATACTGTAAAACTGCAAAATCATAGATAGATAGATAGATAGATAGATAGATAGATAGATAGATAGATAGATAGATAGATAGATAGATATTTTATTAATCCCAAGGGGAAATTCACATAATCCAGCAGCAGTATACTGATACAAATAAACAATATTAAATTAAATAGTAATAAAAATGAAAAAAATTAAAATAAAATTAATGTTAGCATTTACTCCCCCGGGTGGAATTGAAGAGTCGCATAGTGTGGGGGAGGAACGATCTCTTTTGTCTGTCAGTGGAACAGGACAGTGACAAAAGTCTGTCACTGAAGCTACTCCTCTGTCTGGAGATGACACTGTTAAGTGGATGCAGTGGATTCTTCATGATTGACAGGAGTTTGCTTAGTGCCCGTCGCTCTGCCACAGATGTTAAACTGTCCAACTTTACTCCTACAATAGAGCCTGCCTTCTTAACAAGTTTGTCCAGGCGTGAGGCGTCTTTAATCTTTATGCTGCCACCCCAGCACACCACCGCATAGAAGAGGGCACTCGCCACAACCATCTGGTAGGACATCTGCAGCATCTTACTGCAGATGTTGAAGGATGCCAACCTTCTTAGAAAGTATAGTCTGCTCTGACCTTTCTTACATAGAGCATCAGTATTGGCAGTCCAGTCCAATTTGTCATCCAGCTGCACTCCCAGATATTTATAGGTCTGCACCCTCTGCACACAGTCACCTCTGATAATCACAGGGTCCATGAGGGGCCTGGGCCTCCTAAAATCCACCACCAGCTCCTTGGTCTTGCTGGTGTTAAGGTGTAAGTGGTTTGAGTCGCACCATTTAACAAAGTCTTTGATTAACTTTCTGTACTCCTGCCCACTCCTGATGCAGCCCACAATAGCAGTGTCATCAGCGAACTTTTGCACGTGGCAGGACTCCGAGTCATATTGGAAGTCTGATGTATATAGACTGAACAGGACCGGAGAAAGTACAGTCCCTCGGCGCCCTGTATTGCTGCACACGATGTCAGACCTGCAGTTCCCAAGACGCACATATTGAGGTCTGTCTGTAAGATAGTCCACAATCCATGCCACCAGGTGTGAGTCTAGCAAAGTAAAGCAAAATTTCATAAATTACAAAATCAACTGTAAGTAAATGAATAATCTGTCATTTTACAGTATTTGACAGACATCATTTTTGTCTTTTGGCTGGGTCAGGCCACAAACCCTTATCCATGTCATACAAGATGTTTTCTCTCCTGTGTCTTAACCTGGTTTGGATGGTCTCTAAAACAATATACCCAAAAGATTCCTCTATGGCTCTCAGAAGATTCCCTCTGTCATAGGGATATACCTTCCACCATCATGTCAAGAAGAATTCTTCTCTGGAGTTGAGAAATGGGAAATATAATGGAAACAACAAATTGGAAAACCCTGTTATGATCACTGAACCAGTTCTGTATAACTGCAGCTCAATGAAGCCTGACATTGTTCCAAATCACAATGCATTGTGACAACTCTGGTCATCAAGCCTTATTTTGGTCACATTACTCAAAATGCTCAAGAAAATGATCTGGGAAATTCAACACATGTGCTGCATTGTAAGGGCTCAAAGTGGCATGCCAGTTGAGAACCCCATATTCACTTATGGCTGTACACATTGTCACATTGCCTGCCTGCTGCCCAGGGACTTCACCAATAGCATGCCATCCAATAATATTATGTGCCTTCTCCTTCTTTTAGTAAAATTAAATCCAGCCTCATCAATAAAAAGATGTACTCACTCATGTGGGGTGTCGTTGGAATCAGGCTCAATAACTCTCCCTAAAAGAAAGGACAGAGATTAAAATACTTTATAGCATGCACTCTGCACAGTAATAGTCTAAACAGTGTATGTACACTAAATCACAACAGTGTTTTACATTTTACTGTATCATGATCTGGTAATAAATACTGTTTGGTGTAGCATTGACTTTACCTGTATGCATTGGGTCTAGATTTGGTCTGAATTCCTTTTAAAAGGGAGTCTGTATACCTGCTTCATGTTCAATTTGTTACGATGTAAGATGTGGTCAGTAGTAGACATGCTGATCTAACTTTTATTCCAGGATGTTTGCTGATTTTCTATGACTCCATTCTGAATTTGCCATAAGCGAAATTGAAACATTGTTGGCTATGATCATATTCTCTATTGTTTCTTCTTGTACATCCCAAAAAGAGTCATTGTCTGTGTAATGGGCTAGAATTCAGTGTTCTAAAGAAAATGACATTTCTGTGTGTTTCTTAGTGTAATGGGCTATAAACCAGTGTTTAAAGAAAAGGCAGAATTTCTGGAAAATTCTGCTACAGGTTATTGCTGATGGCTATCTACAGGACATAAATATTTACCTGTCTTGTTAAAGAGTCACCTGCTTTGAATAGTCAGACTGCTTTGATTTAGTATCTCATCTACACACAATGTGGGGATACAGAACTGTCTGCTTCCTTGGAAAATTAATGAGTTCTGGGGACATTGGTTTCTAATCAAGTACTCAAAGTAAATGTGTTTACACTATTTGTTATGCAGAGGAAATTGGCTTGCACCATTGTTTTCACTGATTGTCATATTGATCTATACAGAAATTGAAGCATATATATATTTCTGGGAAAAGGAGAATAAAAAAAAGAGAGAACAGAGAAGTATGGTCTGAGACTCGGGATTGCTGCCTGTTTCTTTTATGCTTTGAAACCATATCGCTGTGGCTACGCCCTGTAGCTACAGTGGATTGTACCTGGCCCAGGTTCCCCTAGACCGTGAGGCCGGTAACATCTGCATCCACCATGAGATTGCCTGCCTACAAAAGAATAAACACAGTGTAAGATCTAAGTACAGTGTCATTTTTGTGAAAGATCTATCCAGTACCAACAATATGAACATTTTACTGTTATCAAGAAATCTGCAGAAGAATGTAAAAAAGTGCTTTACCTGTTCTCAATTCTGAAGGTATAGACTACAGAAGCAACAGTGTAGCAACAAAGATTTGGATGCACTCATTGCACTCTCATTTTCAATCCATGGACAAGCAATAAATATTATCTGTTATTACAGTTCTTCTGGTCCGTGGTTGTGCTTATGGCCTTCCTCTTCTGGCTCCCTATCTATGAGGGACGTTCAAAAAGTTTCCGCACTTTTATATTTCATCACAAAGGTGTTTATATTTATAATTTAGGGTGCATGTCAAAAAAAATGTATGGACCAAACCGTGTGACAACCAAACTGTATTTAAAATTTTGTAGGTGTACAGCTATCTGGCTTTTTGTTCACCTAGAGGCTGTTACACTTTGTAAAAGAATAGACAACACAACGTCAAAGTTTTGGGGATCAACCCTGTTTAGTCAAAATAAGTTGTAGAGTGATCAGTCTTTACAGACAGGAGTTCAAAATGGAATTGAAGAAAAACAAAAATGGCTGCCATATATAGTGGGTAGACGGGAAAGGACTTAATTGGGAGAATGGTATTCTGGGAAATGGAAGTGATGTCAGAAGGAGGTGGGATCTTGATAACCAGAAGAGATACTGATGTTGCTGAAATGGCATTAGGTTGATGGCTTATCTGTTGGTCTGGAGGGAGAGAGGAGAAAGAGTTAGAAGATAGCACCAACCCTTGGTCCGGCAGCAACATACAGTTATTTGATCCCTTAAATTGTCTCCCAAGCGGACATGTGTAACAACTTATGATATTAATAAAGATAAATCTTGCCTTTCACACATAATAGGCAAATGATAATTATGCATTTTGGAATATGTTCTTTTAAATTCTAAAATGTATACAGTGGAACCTCGGATCACGACCGTAATTTGTTCCAAAACTCTGGTTGTAACCCGATTTGGTCATGACCCAAACTAATTTCCCCCATAGGATTGTATGTAAATACAATTAATCCATTCCTGACCGTACAAACTGTATTTAAATATATTTTCTTTAAAGATTTTTAAGCACAAAAATAGTTAATTATACCATAGAATGTACAGTGTAATAGTAAACTAAATGTAAAAACATTGAATAACACTAAGACAAACACCCAGGGTCCCTGCTCAGCTGCACGCAAACCTTCTCTCTCTCTCTCTCTCTCTCTCTCTTTCTCCTCTTGCTTCTTGCCTTCTCCTGCAACCTCCCATTCTTTCCTGTCCTCTTCTTTTTCCCTTTAGCCGACCCACGCTTCTATTTATGAAGAGGACGTGGTAGTGGTGGCAATCAGCAGCTCCTGGGAACAATTAAGGATGCAGACTGCTTCTCACCTCTGCACTAAGGTGAGAAATACGCCCACATCACGAACTCCTGAGGAACCCCTTTGGCCACACACCACCACGCCCCCTCACTAAGCCGCAAGTGCGGTGATTATTTATTAAAACTGGTCTTTTCAACGGGAGCTGTGGACCCGCTATACCACAGGAGGAAACTGGGTTGAGAGGAGGTTACAGTTTTGAGGGAGAGTCCCTCTGCGTGATACACCAAGAACAATGTATGGTACAGGGAGAGACTGAACACTTGCGGAAATCAACGGCGCGTATGAACCGGAAGGGAAACGAAATAGAGCACAAAGAGTTCACAGCGAATGCACAGGGAGAGACTGAACACATGCGGAAATCATTGCGTGTACGAACCAGAAGGGAAACTGGTTTGTTCGTCACCTGAGTGTGTGGTTGTGAACAAATGCAAAAGTTTGGCAAACGTTTTGTTCGTAACCCAATTTGTACGTGTTCAGAGACGTTCGTGACCCGAGGTTCCACTGTATCAGAAAATCATACAATAGCTAATTGACAGTAGATTACAAAAATAAACAAAAAATCATCCTTCCATTATCCAACCTGCTATATCCTAACTACAGAGTCACAGGGGTCTGCTGAAGAAACTCCCAGTCAACAAAGGGTGCAAGGCAGGAAACAAACCCCGGGCAGGGCGACAGCCGACCACAGATAAACAAAAAACATTTGACTTAATTGGAAGATTTATTCTGCATTTTATGAATGCATATATCATTAATATGCATTTTTCGTTCTCAGGTGTATAAACAAATGAAAATGATAATAAAAGATCAGTACAATTAATGAATAAACATCATAGAATTACCTTTCTATTATATCGTTTGAAGAGGTATTATGGTTTTATGTACCATTATGTAAATCTTTAAAGACTGAATGTTTTTGTGCACTGAGTTAATTTATTTAAATCTGGGATAAATCATTTGAATTATAAATGGATGGTTTTACACTTTTAGAGCAAAAGGGAATAAATTCACGTGCGGAAGACTGGTTCCTCTGATTTGCAATATTCCACTGACTCACATTGCTTTTTCAGTTTTTGTATAAATGTATTAAAACTCTCCAAATGATTTATTCTTTAGTCTTCCTTGCTATTTGACTTGTTTCACAGAATCATTATGCTTTCAATTCAAGATTATTTTTGTGCAACCCTGCATCAAAATAAATATGCAAATGATTCAATATTGATTCACTTTGGAAAAGGAATCTTTTATACTCCTGCCTTTATAGACACAAGCATTGTTAATGGAATGAATATATTTTGTTTAGTCATGCTTGAGAACTTTTATTTTGAGAATTTATGACCAGCGAGAGCGTCATATCATGAAAAGAGCAATTCAGTGATAGCATTTTTGTTCTTTTTGGGTGGCGGAGATTAAACATTTTGAACTGTAACTTTGAGAGAAGCTGGGGTCACTCAATCAAACAAACTTTTGGTAAGTTGAAAGTGAAAAATCATAGTCAAAAGTGATTAGTTATTAAATAGAAATCCTAAACAATACCTACATTTTTATATTCTGTTTTCTTTCCTTTATCTTTTGAAGTGAAGATAATATTAATTGACATTATTTGCTCTTAAAAAGAGATCACATCTGATGGCATAAATTGATGTCTACTGCAATGATGTCTTTGGATGAAATTAAACACCAAGTAATGTCATCTCTATGATAAGTAAAAAGGACAAAAACAATAAATAAAATTCATTTTTGAAGAAAAATACATGGAAACTGAAAGGAGCTAAAATAATTTTAATCATGAAAAGATTCTGACATTATGATTATTATTGACTTGAACTTGAAAGCTGAAATAAAAGTGTAATATGACCTTTCTGCTTTGAAAGGACTTGTTTTAGGCAATTTTAAAGAGCGAATAGGACAGATAAGAATTCAAATTGTGCCCTAATAAAACTATTTTGCAAAGTACGAGGTGTGGCAGAAAAGTAATGAGACTGGCAACACTGCAAGTGATCTGACAATGCTGCGCTGTTGTCCTTGATAGAGCACGTGTATCAGTACCCTCCCATAGCTCAGTGTGAGTTTCAACTCCTTCCGTTAACTACATGATTTTTGTGACTGCTATTAGCGAAGTTGTGTTTTGGTTGTGCGTCACGCAAAATGGAACAGCGGAATTTGGAGCAACGTTGTGCCATTAAACGGCAAGTGTGACGTTTGAAAAGTTAAAACAGGCCTATGGGGAACATTCTTCATCCCGAGCTCAAGGTTTTCGCTGGCACAAATCATTTTTGGAAGGCAGAAAACACGTTGAAGATGAACACCGTTCAGGGAGGACTTCAACTTCGAAAACCAATGAAAACATCGAACGTGTGAACACTCTTGTGAGATCAGACCGTCATTTAACATTAAGAATGTTGAGTGAACAATTAAATTTGAACAGATTAACCGTTCATCAAATTTTGACTGAACATTTGCACATGCGAAAGGTCTGTGCCAAAATGGTGCCGAAAAACCTCACAATTGAGCAGAAGGACAATCGAAAAAACGCATTCCTGTGGTTCCCCAGCCCCCTTATTCACCTGACCTCAGTCCGTGTGACTTTTTCCTTTTTCCTAAACTGAAAAATGTCCTCAAAGGACATCATTTCGGGACTTTAGAAAACATCCAAAAGAGTGTAATGGACATGCTGAAGACCATACCGGTTGAAGACTTCCAGCGCTGCTACCAACAGTGGGAACAACGTCTCCATCGGTGTGTAGCTGCCCAAGGGAACTACTTTGAGGGGGATAACATTGATGTTTGAAAAAAATAAAAACTTTGGTAAATAAAAAATCAGTCTCATTACTTTTCTGCCACACCTCGTAGAAGAACCTTTTATTCTGGTAGCTAATAGCTATTTAATCTCAGCATCTCCTCTAGATATTTAAAAATAGCTTCAAGTGCATATTGATAACTCTGTAACTCATTTAAGAGTTTCACAGTCTTCTCATCTGGTTTCAGTCCTCGATATAGTTTCCCTTTTTTTACCAACGTCCTTGAGTATCTCATTCATTGTTTTATAGAAATAGTGTTGCTATATTATCTACAGTATCTATCTATCTATATCATCTTTAGTCACAACTTTTTAGAATTCTGAAATTGTGGATTAGGTCCCTACATCCTTCTCTTCTGAGGACTAAATTGGTAAGTTTTCTCTTGTAATATATTGTGATAATATGGTATTCTTTTCCCCACTGACCCTAAACCTTAGGTTCTTTGCTGTGTAGGAGCATATATTCTGAATTTTAGTATTATATAGCACCTTCGACTAGGAAGTTTGGGCTTTATCTACTGAGGTACATACTTGCTCATATCGTGCTGATACACAAAAGACTATGATACATATGGGATATCTATTGTGGGTGCTACCCCTCACCTCCACCTACATGAACTAAATTAATATGCCACCCAAAAATGATTTTCACATTACAGTGCAACCTTGGATCACATATGTTTCAGTTCATGTACAAATCGGTTTACGACCAAAAAGTTTGCCAAACTTTTGCCTCTGTTCACGACCACACACTCGGTATACGAACAAGCCAGTTTCCCTTTTGGTTTGTACGTGTTCAGTCTCTCCCTGTGCATTTCCTGTGCAGCGAGCAAGCGAGTGAGAGAGAGTGTGACACACACACACACAGGCGCGTGAGAGAGACACACACACACGTGAGAGAGACACACACACACACAGAGGCGCGCGAGAGACAGAGACACACACACACAGGCGCACGAGAGAGAGACACACACACACACAAGAGAGAGAGCTGGACACATAAGGTAGAGAATACAGTTAAAGAATGCACTGGACTTGTTTTTGTTTTCATTTCTGTTTACAGCGATCGGTTTGTAGAGTGCATTGTTGCAATGTTACTTTTTTTGGTGGTTTATTAAATTACGGACTTTTCAAATGTTCATTTTTTTCCTGTGCTTAAAACTCATTAAAATAAAGTGTTTTTAGAGAGCAGTTCTTAGCGCTATAGCGTGAACTATTGCAGTGTTAGTTTTCTCTGATGTTCAAGGTTTTATCAGTGTTATTCAATGTTTTTACATTTAGTTTTCTATTACTCTGTGCATTCTATGGTATAATTAACTATATTTGTGCTTAAAAACAAAAAATATATACTGTATATATATTTACATACAGTTCGTACAGTCTGGAACGGATTAATTGTATTTACATACAATCCTATGGGGAAAATTGCTTCGGGTCACGACCAAATCGGTTTACGACCAGAGTTTTGGAACGAATTATGGTTGTGAACTGAGGTTCCACTGTACTTACATTTGTATATTGTTTGCTGTAGTCCAAAATTGGTTTCCATCTGTGTTGAGACAGTTTGTTAGCTCTGTTCCCCATGTAAGCATTTTTTTTCAGTCTTCACCACAAGCTACATGGTGCTAGTAACGTAAAAAAATATTTTTGGATGGAGTATTCTCTTCTCCAAACCAAAAATCACAAGTGGTTTATCAGTACAAACAAAGTGTTATTTTTATTCAATCTAATCTAAATAACTTAAACTAATACCATTAACAGAAGCATAGGGAGTAGTACTACGTAAAATATACAACCTGGACTCTTGTGATTGCAGCAGTTTTAAGATGAGCTTCATTCTCTGTCCAGATGGCTTATTTCTTAGTTACAGAGTCAGGCTTAGGTTATTCTAATTCTTTGCATTAATATAGCACTTTTCTCACTACTCAAAGCGCTCAGCAATTGCAGGTTAAGGGCCTTGCTCAAGGGCCCAACAGAGCAGAGTCTCTATTGGCATTTACAGGATTCGAACCGGCAACCTTCCGATTGCCAGTGCAGATCCCTAGCCTCAAAGCCACACACTTATTCTCAGAATAAAGAGAAGTGCACACTAACTAAGTTATTGTCTGATTTACATCTTCTGTCTATTAGGCAACAATATGTTCATCCTGTGAACGCTAAGTCTCTTTGTTATCTTTTTGCAAGCAAACATTGATTATAGAAACTTGATTATAGAAGTTTGTGAATTAAAAGAGTACAATTCAAATGGATTTCAAATCAAATATTTTGACAAACAAAATATACCACATAGATGTCCAAACTGTTAAACAAATTTAGTAATATCAGTTCAGTCTATATAAACAAGTCTTTTCTATAACCTTTATGATATTCTAAGTTGCTTGTGGCTTCTATTCTAGTTGTCTTTTCACAAAACTTTACCAAGTCTGTTTGAAAGAACTCCTCCACGCCTCAAAATTACACTGGAATATTTAGAATATGGCTTTTATATATGCAGTCTTGATTTTGTTTAACCATAGTGTCTATCATTTTGAACTTGATAGAGGTTCTTTATTGGAGTATAATTATAGGGTTTCAGTGTCTGACATTTTGTGGATTACAATCGCATTTGCAATATAAGCATCCCATGCAGTAGTGAGCACTGAAAAATCTGCAACATTCTGTGTACAAAAATCTCATTTAATCCATCAACCTCACATGATTAGTTAAAATCTACATAAATAAGTTTCTAAATCACCTACACATTTTTGTATTTACTTCTGATAAATACTGTAATTTGTTTACTTATTTAACACAATTCATAAATACAGCTCAGAAATTCCAATATTTTTTTCTTGTGGTACTAGCATAATAGTTCACTGATATTCGTAATAATAACAGTACTAATAATGATGATAATTAGAGCAACAGTCAAAAACAAGCAAATTCTTATGCAATCATTTGGATTTATTTTGCATTCATTCATATTCTGAACTAATGTCCATCGACCTGTAATGGAAAAAATTAGTTCAGAAAATGGACTGATGCAAAATACAGAAATAAAATATTTTTGTTCATATATTATTTAGAGCATTTCCAGAGAATACAGTTTATGTTAACCAGGGAAGAGCTGCTGTACAATTGTGTATATGTACAGAGGTGCAGTAGTGCTAGATGGAGAATCATGTAGGCCATAAAGTGATTGATTGACAGTGTGTTCTGTTGTCCTTGCTGCTATAGAAAGTAAAGATCATTAATCAATTAATTATATTAAAATGAATTTTAATTGTACTATTCAAATATTAGAAATTAATATGATGCTATGACTACATTCTTAAAAAATACAGAAAAATACATAAAAAATCAGACTTCCTCATCTTCTTGTTCTTCTTCAACTTTTCCCACTTCTATAGACAGTTCATTCCTGCAACTCCCTTCCAGTCAGGCCTTTTTCCTTCAGATCTTCTACTTTATCCATCCACCTCCACTTTGGCCTCCCTCACTTTCTCTTCCTCTGTACTTCGATTTCCATCACTCTTAAACCCACATATTCATTGCCTTTCCCCATCATATGTCCATACCAATTCAACCTACGTTCTTGTATCTCTCCCATTTTTGTTGTATCTCTTATTGTTTCATTTATTCTTTTGTCCTTTTTTCTAATTCCACACATCCATCTCAATAGTCTCATTTCTGCCACGTCTAACTTCTTTTCCTGCGTTTCTTTTACTACCCATGTCCCAGCTCCATACAGCATTGCTAGTCTTACTATTGTCATAAAAACCTTACCTTTAACCTTCACCTTAACTCATTTCCTTTGCTCCAAGGTAATACACAAACATGAATGGAAACAGTCATAGTAGAAATATACAGTATGTATATATATTTGTTCTGAGAATGATCAAATGCAGCAGAGAAAATTAAATAAAAATAATTTCTCTTGCTTGCACAGAATTAAAGTAAAATATTAAAATGTTGATTGAAATGGAGAATCAATCTGTGCTCTGTTTATTAAAAGTGTGCCTATTATTGGTATAATATCTATAAAAACACACCGAAAATTATTGTGAGAGGTGAATTGCAGCATGAATGAGAGTGAGCTAATTTTTTTGCCACTGCTATACCAAATAAGAATATATATAGAGAAGTGGTTTGAGTGAAAAAACTGCACCGAAACAGGTAATAAACACGTGAGATTTAATTTAGGTCTCTTCTTTCCGTCTGTATAAGCACACAAAGCATTCTCTACAAATATGGATACTGAGCCAAAATACTTCCAATTGAAACAGAGAAACTTGCTGGAAAGCAATGGAAAGGGCATTTCAAACCTTGCTTGAAATTCTTGCTATAGATAGATGTGCGCAGTATTTAGAAAACGAAGACATAATGTGGGGGCGGCATACCACAGTGTCAATTTAATGCAGCTTCCGAGAACTGTAGTGTGGATGCTTCAACTACTGAGACAAGAACTTACTGAATAAAAGCATAGTGTGCTGGTGGCAGAAAATCATGTTCATGCATTAATGAAAAACTGCACTTCACCAGAATGAAGTGATTGTCATAGAACCTACTGCTTTTATATTAAATAAACTCAGATTCTGCACAGGTTATAATGTTAAAGTATAACACTTTGTCTTTCAGAAAAGCATGCTATTTTAAACATGTAAATGTCTTTTATAAGAGGGCTTTCAAATTTCTAATTAAATATCTCATCTGAGAACTGCAGATCAATCAAAGTGCAGAATTAAGTTAGTGTGAGTGTGTGTATTTGTTTCTATATACAAATATCTACATACTGTATATATACAGTGCCCTCCATAATGTTAGGAACAAAGACACATTTTTCCTTGATTTACTCCTATGCTCCACACTTTAAAATTACAAATTAAATAATTCAGATGTAATTAAACTGCACATTGCAGACTTTAATTCAAGGGTATCTGCATATGTATGTTTTGTATATGTATGACCAAACCCAAAATAAATATTGGGGTGCCTACTGGATCATCTTGTTTAATTGTTTAAGTTACTAGAGTAAAGCAAGCAGTTGTTAGCTCTAGAAAAACAAAACACTTGAACAAGAAAACAACCAAGCGTAGCCTTTGGGTTGTAATAGTCAGCTCTGTTGAACACGTCAACTTTTGTAGGAGCTCCATCCTGCAGTGAGCTCAGTCCTGGAGTAGATGTCTCCTTCCTGGGGTGCCTGGATTTTATAGGGGTTGGACAAAAAGGGGCAGAGAAAAGGCACTGTGGAGGGTAAAATGAGACAACAAAGTTAGCCAAGAGCCATGAAGCATGCGTGGCAGTATATAACTGGTATATATAAAATATATATTAAAAAGAATATAGCATTGTTTTGAGACCAGAGTGTACTAAAAGTCTTACTTGAATGTCCAACTAACATGCAATATGTTACCACTCTCTGGCACTATGATAAACAAGAAAGCATTCAAATACAGAACTTAATTTTATTTACAGTAATAGAAAATATAAATCATCTTGCTTGATGTATTCCTTACTACCTCTTTTATACATATTGTATATACAGATGTGTATTCCTTTCCTTCTCATGCAGTTTTTCCTACCTCATCTGTGTGACTTGCACAATATAAAGTACTCCACTAAAACCATGGAAGTTCTGATGGAGAAAACAATTGGATTCATACTATTTTAGGCCTCACTGGAGGAGATCAACCAAAGAAAAGATGGGTGGCGCTTGTTAAGGAACTGCTGAATAGAACAGCTCCCCAGCATCTACCAGACATCCCACCAGCTGTTAGGGATCTGCCTATAGACTGCAGTGTTCCTGAAAAAGAAGAGATCCGCAAAGCCATAAAACTGTTGAAGTGTGGTAAGGCAACAGGTCCTGACAGTGTACAGTACTATAGAGGTACCTATAGCTGACATCAAGATCATAGTGGAGATGCTCTTCCCTCTTTTCAGAAAATATGGGAGGAGGAACATGTCCCATCTGAATTCCCAATAAAGGCAACCTCAGCTCCTGTTACAACTATGGAGGGATAACTGTGTTCTCTTTCCCTGGAAAGGTATGCAGCAAAATTTTTCTGAACAGAATGAATGATGTTATGGACCCCCCCAGCTTCGAGATCATCAGTCTGGTTTCTACAAGGATAGATCTTGCACCAACCAGATTGCAACACGGTGCAGTGGATTGTGGAGCAGTCAATGGAGTAGAATTCTCTTCCTTATAATAACTATATCATTATGGCAAGGTGTTTGCTAGTTTGGACAGGAAGACACTCTAGAAGCTGCAGAGACATTATAGGATTCCAGAAAAGACTACCACCATCATCCAACTCACAAACACATTCCAATTTTGGACAGGAGCGAGTCTGGGTTGTTGTCCCAGTTTTTGTTCTTGTTGGCAATAGACCATGCCATGAAGGCACCAACAGGACAAAGGAGAAATGGGATCTAGTAGATGACCTCAGACTTTGCAGATGATTTAGCCCTTTTCTCCCACACTGAGCAGCAGATGTAGGATTAAACCAGCATTGCTGCAGATACAGTAACTCAGCAAGTCTGATCCACAACACACACAGATGGAAGAACAAGGTCCTCAAGGTTAATTCTGCCAACACCGCTATTATGCTGGAAGATGAAGAGGTAGAAGAGGTGGAGTGCTTAACCTACCTTGGCAGAGTCATTAACAAGAAGGGCGGGAAAGATGCCAATGTTAGAACCAGAACTGGCAAGGGAAGGGTAGCATTCCTGTGACTAAAGAATATCTCAGGCTCCAAGGACCTATCCATAGAGATTAAGATGAGGATCTTTAACACCTGTGTAATATCAATCACTAGCAAAATACCCACGCTTCACAGCGAAGTAGTGTGTTAAAGAAGTAAAGAAAAAGAAAAGGAAACATTTTAAAAATAACGTAACATGATTGTCAGTGTAATAGTTTTGTGTATTTGGCGGCAGCGTCACGAAGTTGTTTTCGTCTAGCTGCATCAGAAAATGTACCACAACGTCTGACACGCCTCCTTTTTACTGTTTTCTCACAGCTTGGATTGCTGCTGTCATAATCGGTTTGAGTCTACACACATATATATATATATATATATATATATACATATATATATATATATATATATGTACAGTACAGGCCAAAAGTTTGGACACACCTCCTCATTCAATGTGTTTTCTTTATTTTCATGACCATTTACATTGGTAGATTCTCACTGAAGGCATCAAAACTATGAATGAACACGTGGAGTTATGTACTTAACAAAAAGGTGAAATAACTGAAAACATGTTTTATATTCTAGTTTCTTCAAAATAGCCACCCTTTGCTCTGATTACTGCTTTGCACACTCTTGGCATTCTCTCGATGAGCTTCAACAGGTAGTCACCTGAAATGGTTTAACTAGAAACTAGAATATAAAACATGTTTTCAGTTATTTCACCTTTTTTTGTTAAGTACATAACTCCATATGTGTTCATTCATTGTTTTGATGCCTTCAGTGAGAATCTACCAATGTAAATGGTCATGAAAATAAAGAAAACCCATTGAATGAGGAGGTGTGTCCAAACTTTTGGCCTGTACTGTACATACATATATACATATATATACAGTGGTGTGAAAAACTATTTGCCCCCTTCCTGATTTCTTATTCTTTTGCATGTTTGTCACACAAAATGTTTCTGATCATTAAACACATTTAACCATTAGTCAAATATAACACAAGTAAACACAAAATGCAGTTTTTAAATGATGGTTTTATTATTTAGGAGAAAAAATCCAAACCTACATGGCCCTTTGTGAAAAAGTAATTGCCCCCTGAACCTAATAACTGGTTGGGCCACCCTTAGCAGCAATAACTGCAATCAAGCGTTTGCGATAACTTGCAATGAGTCTTTTACAGCGCTCTGGAGAAATTTTGGCCCACTCATCTTTGCAGAATTGTTGTAATTCAGCTTTATTTGAGGGTTTTCTAGCATGAACCGCCTTTTTAAGGTCATGCCATAGCATCTCAATTGGGTTCAGGTCAGGACTTTGACTAGGCCACTCCAAAGTCTTCATTTTGTTTTTCTTCAGCCATTCAGAGGTGGATTTGCTGGTGTGTTTTGGGTCATTGTCCTGTTGCAGCACCCAAGATCGCTTCAGCTTGAGTTGACGAACAGATGGCGGACATTCTCCTTCAGGATTTTTTGGTAGACAGTACAATTCATGGTTCCATCTATCACAGCAAGCCTTCCAGGTCCTGAAGCAGCAAAACAACCCCAGACCATCACACTACCACCACCATATTTTACTGTTGGTATGATGTTCTTTTTCTGAAATGCTGTGTTCCTTTTACGCCAGATGTAACGGGACATTTGCCTTCCAAAAAGTTCAACTTTTGTCTCATCAGTCCACAAGGTATTTTCCCAAAAGTCTTGGCAGTCATTGAGATATTTCTTAGCAAAATTGAGACGAGCCCTAATGTTCTTTTTGCTTAGCAGTGGTTTGCGTTTTGGAAATCTGCGATGCAGGCCGTGTTTGCCCAGTCTCTTTCTTATGGTGGAGTCGTGAACACTGACCTTAATTGAGGCAAGTGAGGCCTGCAGTTCTTTAGACGTTGTCCTGGGGTCTTTTGTGACCTCTCGGATGAGTCGTCTCTGCTCTCTTAGGGTAATTTTGGTCGGCCGGCCACTCCTGGGAAGGTTCACCACTGTTCCATGTTTTTGCCATTTGTGGATAATGGCTCTCACTGTGGTTCGCTGGAGTCCCAAAGCTTTAGAAATGGCTTTATAACCTTTACCAGACTGATAGATCTCAATTACTTCTGTTCTCATTTGTTCCTGAATTTCTTTGGATCTTGGCATGATGTCTATTTTTTGGTCTTATTCTCTGTGTCAGGCAGCTCCTATTTAAGTGATTTCTTGATTGAAACATGTGTGGCAGTAATCAGGCGTGGGGTCTACAGAAATTGAACTCAGGTGTGATACACCACAGTTAGGTTATTTTTAACAAGGGGGCAATTACTTTTTCACACAGGGCCATGTAGGTTTGGATTTTTTCCTCCCTAAATAATAAAAACCATCATTTAAAAACTGCATTTTGTGTTTACTTGTGTTATATTTGACTAATGGTTAAATGTGTTTGATGATCAGAAACATTTTGTGTGACAAACATGCAAAAGAATAAGAAATCAGGAAGGGGCAAATACTTTTTCACACCACTGTACACATACACACACATATATAATATAACAAATTATATATATGTTTGTGTGTGTGTATGTATGTATGTATCTGTGTGTGTGTGTATATATATATATATAATGTAGATTGGTGTATGTGTGTGTATATATATATATATATATATATATATATATATATATATATATATACACACAAACATACACACAGGTATATATATGTGTATATACACTGTATATATGTAAGTGTCTATATGTGTGTGTATAGCTTTGGTCACTGAGTGCAAGGGAAAAATAATAAAATGTAGTCTATAAGTTATTAAACAGTAAAACATTAACGTTTTAAGAAGTAAAGCTACATTGAGCACTACTGGAGTGGTTTTGGGTAAATTACATTTTAAAGACGGTGTAACACAACAGGTAAGTAGTACTAACAGCAGCTAAAATGTATATGGATCATCTGTCGGTAGTAGATCCCTTTTGAAAGGCGCTACACGACGGCTGTGGTATAGAAATTACATTTTCTATGTGAACGTCCAAATTTCTGCCTCTGGTAATGTGTCTTACCGGCATTACCAGCAATTAAAGAAAATTAGTGTTGTGTCCTCTGCAGTATTAAGAGAGAAAGGCTTTGGTTTGGGATAAAAGGAAAAAAGGTGTAAAGAAAGGAAAGTTGCCTTTTTCTTTTATATAGTGTAGGGAAATGTCTTTGCTGACGATATGAGTGCCTTTTGGGGACAGTTGCAATGGGTCTTTTTTAGACTGGTGAGATGTCCCAGCCATTAATCGGCTGTGATGGCACTGTTGGTCCTCCACTCCTGTGCGTGTGTTCATAATCCAAGCTGACGACCTCATAATCATATACATGCAAAAGAAAGTGCGAAGCGGCTTAATATTAGTTTGCCGCGGTGTAGAAAAGAGATCCCGTGTTTGCACTTGTCTGGGCTATAGCTCAGGGGGAGGATGAAAAAAATTAAAAGTGCTCACTTTGATTTAAGGCAGAAGCGCAGTCAGCGTCTCAAAGGCCGGCACAGCTATGCGCGCGCCGGCTGCTCGAGTTTTGTAGGGCAGGAGACGCCACTTTTTGCAGTCACGTTCACGTGATCAAAAGTCTCAGCGCTCTTTGGAGGTCATTCATATATATATATATATATATATAGCAAAATACCCGCGACTTCGCAGTGGAGAAGTAGTGTGTTAAAGAAGTAATGAAAAAGAAAAGGAAACATTTTAATAATAACGTAACATGATTGACATTGTCATTGTCATGAGTGTTGCTGTCATATATATATATATATATATATATATATATATATATATATATATCTTGTCACACACGTGTACATGGGAGGCAGCTGAAGGGCTTAGAGAGGACTGATTATACATCTGCCCGGGGCGGGGTACGCTAACGTTCTTTCTGAGTTCTCTACAGGTCTTTCCCGGGAAATCCCACCAGGAGCCAACACCTCGAAGCGGGACACATCAGTTCCGGTCCCCGCCCCGAGGACGACATCACTTCCGGTTCCGGCACCAAGGATGACATCACTTCCGCCCTCCGGCCTATAAAGCCTCCTGCCTTTGCTCTGGCAGGCAGTTCTGTATTGGACTCTGTTGAGTAAACTTGACTCTTATGAACCGATTACTTTTGCAGCCAGGAAACCGAATTAAACGGGTGGCTGCCCCAAACCTTGCCATGCCTCATGTCTCTTCTTCTTACAATATATATATATATATATATATATACTGTGGAAAACGTACCCCCGAAACACAGACAGACTGACACCAGGATGTCCAAAGCACACTCCTTTATTTTATTTTTCCACTGCACCAACTCTCTTTCCTTTCTTCTTCTTCTTTCTTTCTCTTTCTCTCTCCCTTTCTCGACCTCCTTCCTCCTCCTCACAAGCTTCGTCTCCTTCCTCCCAACTCTGGATCCTCGAGTGGTGGTGGCTGGGCCCTTTTATAGCCCACCTGGAAGCATTCCAGGTGATTAACTGGGGCTGAAGACTCATCCAGCCGGGCTGTGGGAAGCAGACAGCCCTCCCTAGCAGCCACCCTGGGCCCCAACCAAGCTGTGGAGGACTCCATCTCCCATGGAGCCCTGCGGGCGGTTGGGGAATCACCGTCAGCCAGGGAGGCTGCCACCAAGTGTCCCGGGGAAAGTATTGGACTGCCCATGGAGGCTCCACCTGAACATAAGCAGAAAGGGGCGTCCGTGCCGGGCATGGGACCCGGCTGTCCTTCACAATACATATATATATATACACACACACATAAACATATATATACATATACACACATATATACAGTATATATACATATACAGGTATATACATATATATATATGTGCACAAAACCACGCTTTTGTCAAGGCTTCCGTCGGGTAGTCTTTTGAAATGAAATTTTCATCCAATCAGTCATAGCAACACGCTTTCTTCCGAGTGTTACATTTTTGTAGCTCTGATGTGTACTTCAATGTAATCGGTGTACCAGGAAATCATGCATTGCCAGAAGTTCCCCTTTGCTTGGAATGCAAAGTGTGATTAAATGCGTTATTTTTTAACGCGTTATGGAGCACATGCATCGAAGCTTCTCAGCTGGTCTTTCTTCTAAGAAAAGGAAACATTTTAAAAATAACGTAACACGATTGTCAATGTAACCTTTTGTAAGTAGTGCCTGGAGGATTCAGAGTGTGGAGAAACTCTAGAGACAGTGTGTGTATTAACTTGTGGATTTTTCTGTGAATATTTGGTGGCAGCGTCACAAAGTTGGTTCCTCAAGACTGCATTAGCTGCGGAGCTCAGCTCACAGCAAAATACGGTGAATGGGAGGGGAGATGATGACGTGACTCTCCTACCCGCCTTAACTGTCAGTCCCCCCACAAAGACAGTCTCTCGGAATTTGCATAAGCACAGCCCTTCACCAGTAATTTTAACTTAGTTACAAAGTGAACAAAACTCTCGTTTATATCCTGCATCCTCTCATTAAACTTGTATCCTGCATTAGCCGTGAGCATGACAAACGCCAGCGGCAGCCTGTCTATGAACTTAATTTAAACTTTAGGTTTACACCGTGCTTAGTTTCCGAAGTAGCTGCACTCATGAATATGGTTGTATGTGTCTTCTTATTGTTTCGCTGCCTTCTCAATTATATAATGCATGTTTTCTTCAGCGCTTTTTGGAGTTCTTCCTTGTTTTCTACGTATTGCGTTGACAGTCAGTTCATGTGATTACGTGGGAGGCGTGATGATGTCACATGAAACTCCACCCCCCACGGCCATCGAGCTCAACTCCATTACATTATATGGAGAAAAATTGGTTCCAGTTATGACCATTATGCGTAGAATTTCGAAATGAAACCTGCCCAACTTTTGTAAGTAAGCTGTAAGGAATGAGCCTGCCAAATTTCAGCCTTCTACCTACACGGCAAGTTGGAGAATTAGTGATGAGTCAGTGAGTCATTCAGTCAGTCAGTCAGTGAGGGCTTTGCCTTTTATTAGTATAGATTTACTTAGGTGTGGAAACTTGGAGGATGACCATTTCCACCAACAACAAAATCCAGACATTCATCAATGTAATAAGAATATAAGTTCAATGTCTCTGTGCTCTGTACAATGATTATTTTATAAATCCACTCACATGTACAGGCCAGGCCAAAGTTAGCACACAGGGGCTCTCAGCATTTAGAATTGCTGGGCCAAGCATAGGACAAGATAGACAAAGACAGCTGGAGGAATGTATAGTCAGCACAAAATCTTCTGCCTGCACGTAGAGGAAACAGTATAAAAAGACTTGGACAGCAGCCAAACACTTTGAAGCTGACGGACGGATGGGTGATATCGTCATCTGTCCTGAAAAGCCTTCCAGCGCAGCAACGAAAAATGGCAGACTGTATAGATCAAGATCCCATCTTGGTATTGTCTTGCTATAGGCTTCCCATCTGTAATGCCACGTAAATCGTCATTAAAGAAAGCTAAGTTATTTTCTCATATGTGATTTTTACCACAGTATCACTATGTGAGGGATATCACCTTTTAATATCATATCTATATAGTTTTCAGTTACTTAAAACGCCGCAATTGCAAAAGAACTTATTCCAACTAGGGAGCTATCGCCCCTAAAGGAACAATCAATAACTGTCTGAGACAGATCTTCCAAATTCAATAACCTGAAACCATTAGCAACCTAGATCCTCCTATAATGATGGAGAGGAACAGGCCATACCCTGTACAAACCAGGCTCTACAACTACCAGACAAGCCCTTAAATGGAATCATCAGGGGAAGAGGAGCAGGGGCCAACCAAGAAACTCCTGATGTCATGACCTGGAGGTGGACATCAAGTGGATGGGCCACACTTGGGGACAACTAGTCCAATATCATGAAATTTGGAGAACCCTAGTCATTGACCTATGCCCTGTGCGGAAAGTTTGGGTCCAACTAACTGCCAACATTCACCTTCTCAAATTAATTATCAAAGAATTAAATCACATCTTTATTACCTATTGAAATTTAATGTTGATTCTCCTCAAGGTAATTCCTCTGTACCGACCCTTGTGTTTATATGAAAGGTTTTTTTATTATTACGCTATTATATCATTTGTTTAGGAAGTGCTAGTAAACTCCTTGCAAGTCCATGGGTTTTGTTTTATTTAAACCAACTCTTCTATATTAAAGCTCAGAGATAATTGTTATTTCTGCCTGGAACATTTCACTTATATGCTCTTTATCAAAAACAGTAGTAAAATATGTATTTACATTATTTTCTGTTTTCTATTTTAACTAATAGCCTTCACTTCCATTTCTCTGCTAACCTTTAAAATATTTAAAATACAGTTTATCTCTATTTTTAAATTCCTTTTACATTATTTAATTCCTGTAGAATTCTATTATTTTTTATATTTTATAAATGCTTTACTCATCTTTTGAACCATTTTATTTTCATTTTAGAATGTGTTTATATTGTGTACAAAATAAATAATATTGTATTGTGATAGGGCATAAATACGTACACTGGTAATGAGTAATCTATCCAGGTCATTAGAGAGATAGTGTTGTGCCCAGATCACTCAAGCCAGCACCTATGAAATGCTGGTTAGGGTTATTTTTCTAGGTTAATAGATATTAGATTTTGAAGATAACAGATAGATACACATCAGTGTCATGCTTGTTTGCTTAACCTTTATAGGGCTGAGAACAGCTCCTTGACAGTGATAACCTTTTAGAGAACCACCCACAAGACACATGGAACATAACAGAAAAAGTATAGACATACAGAAATGAAACAATACACAATACTAGTAATAAACACAAAATAATGCAAAAAAAATGAACAGAAATAAAACTATTAACATAAACAAAAAAAATATAAAATGGACTATAAGACATAAAAATGGAAATAGAACAACAGGGCTGAAATATAACAGTTAGTCATTCAGTATAAGCTTTAAACACTTCCTGTGTTCCTTTAAATCTCTAGCTTTTAAGGCCAGCATGATGACAGATGTTTTTATACAAAAAAAATCTTAAGAATTCTTCTATTCTCATCACTATTAAAATCCCAATAAAACAACTGTGGACGCGGGCCGGACACAGACAGGTGGACATGTTGCAATTCCACCACCACACGTTTATTTACACTATATATAATATTTACAAGTCCAAAAGTGCACACACACAAACCCCAACACAGTCCTGGCCACACAATGGCTTCTCTTCGGGCCGCCTCCACTCTCCTCTCTTGCTTTGTCCTGCTTCCACCCGACTCCAGCCTCGAATGAAGGGAGACGGCCCCTTTTATCTCATCCCGGATGAGCTCCAGGTGTTTCCCGGCATTCCTCCCTGGACACGCCCCAGTGTGGCGGAAATGCCGGCTGTTCTCCCGGAAGCTCTCCGGGTGTCCCTTCTCCTCTTCCCCCCAGCACTTCCTGGTGTGGCAGAAGTGCTGAGGTCCAGGGTCCCCAAGGCATTGGGGCGCCCCCTGGCAGTGACCACGGGTCCCTACAGGGTTGGGCTTCCAAGCCCTCTACCCGTGGCCCCCAAAGCAACCAGGATGGCGGCCCCCACATGATCCAGGGTGGGCGTAGACCCTCTTCTGGTCCCTTAAGGCGTCCCGGCCGGGTTGTTGCCCCTGGCATCCCTGACACAACATAACAAGACACTTAAAAAGATAAAAGTGGTTAGACAATTTCTGGATTTCATATCTAGAGAGACCTGAAACACATCCTTGAAGTGCAACCTGAAGAGGAGGTATCAAAGTACAGGAAAGAAATACATTACTCCTTTCATGATGTCAGTTATAATCATCACAATTAAAAGAAATAAATATTTGAAATACATCAGTCTGTGTGTAATTAATGAATCTAATATACAAGTTTCACTTTTTGAATGGAATTACTGAAATAAATCAACTTTGTTATGATATTCTAATCTTATGACCGGCACCTATACTGCCAGGAAACTTACCCGGCCGGGATGCCTTCATACTTGATCACGGGAGAGAATGTGCACAGGGAAGTATCTCCTCCGGATTGCTAGATGGCAGCCCATCTGTGTTGCCATGGTGCTCTGGATTCCCTCAGGGAATTATGGGACTTGGACTTTGCCTACTAAAATCTGTTGCGTTCTGTGGGTGCTGCCAGAGGATGCTGCAGGGACTGCTGAGCCCTAATTCATTGCATAAAAGGAGGAGAGAAAAAGAAGAAGAAAAGGTGTATACATGTTGTATACATGTTGCGAGTGTTTTAGATGTTTATCCCACATATACAGCTGGATATGCAATATGTGATTCACTATATACTGCTTTTCGTGTCTTAGCTGCAGATTTCTTGGTTTTGGCATTAAATTAAAAAAAATTGTCCGCAGAGTATTTCCCAGTTTATACACTACTTTAATGCCTGATCTGGAGAGGATGCATGCTGTGGTTTCTGATATGCCATAGTGATAAGGAAGACTGTACCAGGTAGAATGGGAGATTGGGTTAGTGCAAATGGTTTGCTGTGGTCTGGGACATTTCCTGTGTAAGCATTGTTTGATAAATGGTTTGGATTAGCTGTTTAATATAAACAGATGGAACAGATAATGTCATTTTTTTTAGTTTCCTTTGTATTACAGTAAGTGTATATCCTTTTGAAGAATTTCTTAACACAACTCCATTTATGTGATAAGGGGTGATTGCTACTGAAGTGTAATACTTTATCCGCATAACATTCTTTGCAATAAACACTTGTAATCAAAATGGCGTTGTTACCTCTTTCAGTGGAGATGTCCAATAAGTTGATGCGTCCTTTCAGTTCTCTTTTCCATGGTGAACTGAATTGCAGGGAATACTTAGTTGATGTGGCTGTGGAAATCATTTAGCTGGGCACATGAGGATGTGACTATGGTTGTTTGTATGAAGACTCTATCTCTGTTTATTCTTGTACATGTCATTGTCAACATAAACTAGGAACTTTTAAAGTTTTAAAACTTTTAAATAAATACTTCAGCTGTCTGTGTCACTACCAGCCGTACTGTTAAATGGTCTGATTGCAGACAAAATACAGGGCTAGGTACATTTTGTAACACTAATACTGTATAGCTAATATTTATTGGATAAGAAGGAAATCGAATAATTATTCTAATGCAGGAAAAAACATTTATAGAAGGGAAAAATATAATTACTACCTCTATCACACACATGATTATTCAGTAAGAAAAAGACAGGGATAAATTAGAAAATTAGGTCAACTTTAAGTCACGGTTAGTGGGACTTCTTTGAAAAGCTAGTAACCCTATGTTAACTTAACTGCATGAACAAACCATTGTTACCTTCTCCTAGAACTGCCCAAGCTCCAAAGAGGACTCATATCTTATTTGGCATAACCCCAGTCGGTCTGCTCCATATAAAATACAATTAATTCATCATTTTTTTAAATCATTTAGTTTAATGACTTAACCTTTTCATTCAGTTTAGTGAATTATTAAATGAAAACTGGTATGTGCAGAACAGTTCGCAAACTCATTTAGAGGACTGTATTGTTAATGGTGGATGGAGCTCATTACAAAATTACATTACAAAACATTATTTAAAAAAAATAAAATTATGTAAGACAAGGCAAACAAATTACATACATTTTTTTTACTACTTTACTCATTATCTGTTGTCATTAATCATTTCTAAAAGCATCAAATCTTCATGCTACAGTAGTTATAATGAAGAAAGTATGTCTCTTACCCTTACTAAAGCTTATACTTAGCCTTTACATTGGTACTAACATACCTCAGGAATCTATTTTCTGTTTTGAATGATAATTATGGTTTTATTAATAGTATGTCTGCCTTCCACTTTTCTCTTTTAATAATGTTGATGTGTGAAATATGCTTGAATGGATACAAAACCATTTACTGTTTTTTATTTATTATATCACCATTATTATTTCTCTGTATTGCTCTGCTGTTTTTACGGTAATATTACTCTTCTTGGGTCCCAGTATTGTACAGAATTGTATTATTTGGTTCCTCAGATTAAAAAGTTTAAGAAGTCCTTCTCTACATACTGATATACAAGATAACACCGTGAATTCAAATGCACCTTCAAACTTTTCTGTTTATTTTCAGTGACCCAGTTCATCCACTGTAAGCCATCTATCTACCAGCAACTACAGTCCAGGGTGTCACAGGGAGTCACTCTGTTCAACGATACGGACAACTGGACCTCCTTCTTTCAGTGGTAGCAGTGTCCCACAAAGGCAGCTCAGTTTTTTAATGTTTTTGTGAGCAAGTGTGCAGTGGTGAATCCATTCATCCTATTTTAATAAATACCTAGCAGAAAGTCAAAGATTATTACACAGAGTACACCATCACAATGTGCTTTTGGATATACAAATGAAATACAAAATTAAAATAATAATAAAAACAACCCAAAACACTCACAACAAATGGAGCAAATAAGATACATATAGCATCTTGTTAATAAGGTCAGCTTCAATTGAAATATATGCAGCCTACTAATCTAATTAGTTATACTTTTTGTATAATGGTAATACGTTTTCCACATTATATGTAGTAGATTGATATATATAGTCACCAAATTTTTATATGGTTTATTAAAAGAAATGCCTGTGGGTTTTAGCTGTGATTTAAGCCCAAGCACCTCCTAGAAAGCTAAAGTGCCATAGTTGATATACTGTAATAATTATTTTGTATATGGAGTGTTTTGTTTACTTTCTGGTTTTGCTTTTTTGTGTTCTGTGGGGAAATTAATTTTGTATAAGTGAGATATTTCTGAAGCTGTTCTTTTTTTTTTCAAAAAAAAGTAAACTTAAGCAGATATTGATTTTTATGTACTGTGCTGAGATTAACACTGAAGAATGCTGTTTGAATTCCGTTTTAGACCAATCAGGTACATTTTGTTGTATCCAATAATGCATCAGAATGCCAAGAATATCACATGAGTCATTTTTACATTTGTTATATAACAGCCTGTAAGTTACTTATTCACATATTCTACTATAACAAATCCGAACAGAATGCTAAAAAGTCAGAGTGCAACATTTGAAGGTTCCTTCAAAAGTATACTTTTAACTATACTGTTTTGGCACATTTAACTCATTATAGCCTTGATCTAGCAGATACAGTCTAACTTTTATGCACTAGATGATTTGGTTAATTTCTTCATTAAATAAATGTAATACTTTTATAGAAAAAAACCATAAAATATATTTGAAAAACAACATAATTTCGGCCAAAAGACCTTTGTACAGTTCCAGAATATCTATTTTCTTAACCCACCTAGTCCAGTATGGGGTTGTAGGCAAACAGAGTCTATGCTGGAAGTACTAGTCAGACCTTATTGGAATGCCGGTCCATTGCAGTGCACACAGCTCGGCATCACCAAGCAACCTAACCTGCTCGTTTTTGGGATGTGAAAGGAAGCCAGAAAACCTTAGGGTTGCCCTCAGAGACATGGGCAGAGTCGGTATACTTCATACAGTTAGATCTGTGGTCTCTAGAGCTGTGAATCCGCTGCACCGGCACTCATTCATGGTCTGATTAGAATTCACCGTTCTTACAGAAGTCATAGCTTAAGTTTCTTAAAGGTTTTGAAAGAAACAAAAGAATAATAGGAAAAAAGAAAAGCTAAATTTAATAATCACATTCAAAATATTGGAATAGGAAGTACCAATTTGGATCATTCTAATCTGAAATAAGACAACCAATTTGATGTTTTATTCAAAACCAAAAACACACAAAGAACATATGTTCAAACAAATTGTCAAAGAAAATAAATTAAGGGACGACTGTCTCAAATCAGAGCCTACCTAACTCTCCCATCTTTTAATACTATACTGCCACTGGGTGCTTTTTCTTTCTTTCTTTCTTTCTTCCTCCATTATTTAATCCCTGCTTTAACTCTTATTTAAGTGACTGTACTCCAATTTAATCCTGGTTCACTTCCAAGCCCCACATTAGGATCATCAAAACCTCAGGGTAGCAAGCTTCAGTGCTTTGTACCCATGAACTGTAACATGAACACGTGAAAAAGTAAGTATACTCCATGAAAAGTGTTTTCCTTTTTTAACATATGTGGACATATCAAAATTTGATCTTTATGTAAATGGTATCTTTAGGTAATGGAGATGCAATGGAACAAAAACTATAAATATTTGACTTTGCAATATTTTTTTGCAAAAAAAATAAAATAAAATAAAACTCTCATGAAATCCATCACTGAAGGAGCATTTTTAAAATTGCCATAGATGGTGCTTGATACATTTTGAGAACCCAGGGACTCAAACTTTAGAAGCACAGAAGAAGTCTGCTTCTCCACATATATCATGTTTTATTTGTGATATATTTAGTAAACTAGCACTGGGTGATGAACAAATATGCTTTGGAACATAATCAGACAAGTATTTAAATATGTATGGAGATGTTAGACCACAAATTTAAGAGTTTAACTTTACTCCTGAAAAAAAAATGGAGTCATTGTACAATAGTCAAAACAGGCATGATGAGATTGTTCTTTTACATTGTTCATAAAGTTCTGTCAGCAGTATTCTAGATAAGTTGCATTCTATTTATGGCCAACTATGGCATTTAAAAGATAGAGTGACTATTGGGAATCTTGTAGTTTACCAAAAAGACATTAAAAGAGAGGTTTAGTCTTTTTTGACTTAAAGAGTTCTTTATTACACTTTCCTGGGTCTGTGCCAATACATCAAATACTTCGGTATTTTTCAAATATACCCTCTTAATTTTTAATAAAAACCTTTTCTCAATCAAGCACAATGTTGCATATCTCAAAAACACCACTTCTTCTTTTGGCTGCTCCCAATAGGGGTTGCCACAGCGGATCATCTTCTTCCATATCTTTCTGTCCTCTGCATCTTGTTCTGTTACACCTATCACCAGCATGTCCCTTCTCTCAACATGTCCATAAACCTTCTCTTAGGCCTTCTTCTTTGTCTCTTGCCTGGCAGCTCTATCCTTAACATCCTTTTCCCAATATACAGTACTCAGCATTTATCCCCTGCACCCGATTCTGCCAAAATACTCCCTGCAAATTACTGGTTTACATAATTATTTCACATCCATCATTCAATTTAGTTTTGTACCTGCTTAACTCCGCTTATGTTTTGTAATATAGAAACAAAGCCTGGTTTCTCATTTATTGAGAACAGGAGACTCAAATTGTAGCACTTTGCTGAACTGCATTCAGGCACTGCAATGCCTTGTGCAGGGCTTCACTGAAGGGTATCTCTACCTTTACCGCTACCTCTCACTCTTTTTTATTGTCCAGTTTCTCCTTTCTCTGTTTCTTGGGTTGGGTTGATCAAGACTTTTATCCTAAGTGCAGAGGCAGGTCAGCTTTTAGTGTTCCTCTTGATCCAAGGGTCAGGACATCATTACTCTGGAGAGAACAGACAAACACATTACTCTGGCTCACCTATTAAAATAATAACGCTATATAAAGTCAGTGAGCTGATTACATTCATGGCACCAAGAAAAAAATCATGTACCTCGCCTTTACTTTAATTGTGAACAATAAATGTAGTTAGTTACAGCATGCTATGGATATGTACCTGCAAAGCACAATGGAGTAATCCTGGCTAAAAAGCAGCCCTATATACATTTTTTTTTGTTCTATGTCATGTTTACACTAGATAGCTTTTTATTCATAGTCTATTATTTTTGTAATGTGTTTGCCCGTATTCTTAGTTTATTTTTATGTTATTCTTAGCATAGCTCTCTGTACATTGCTCTCAGAGACTGCTGAGCAGTACAATATATATGAATGCACAGCATTCACTGATGTCTTGTTCAGGGTCATGCTTATTTATCATTATTACAGTGATGCAGGTTTTAAGTGCTCATGATCAATGTGGAGACAAAAGCAAAAAAAAAGTCTATTTACAAATAGATTTACTGTTCGTTACAAACAACTTTTTGATATCAAACAGAGTAAGGCAGTTATTAATGTTACAATAGCAAGATGTGCCAAATGCATTTAAAATTGCCAGAACAGCAAATATCCAAAGGCTATCGGAAACTCACAGTGGAAGAAAAATATGCCCTGGAAAAACTGCAATTCAACATGCCACAATAATGTTCAATTAAATATTATAAAATTATCTATTCTTCCTACATTGCAAAAACAGTGATTTAATTATTGTTAGTGTTATACAGTAATATGCATTATTCTTAAAATCTGCATATAATGTAATTTAGGAATCTTTTTGTCACACTATTTTATACACCATAGTTTGGAATAAGTATCATGAGACTTGTTTTAGGATAAATTGCATTTAGTAGATTATTATTACAAAAATATTTAGTATCCAGCATTGGCTTAATTCTAAAAAGGAACACTAAAACAACAGGATAGCTGACAAGCTGAATGTGGCAGAAACAAGAGGTGAATACATAGCAGCTGATAATGTCTGTTAAAAATGAATGTTCATAAAGTCTCCTTGTAACAAGACAGTTTGATTTATTGTCCTCTTCTTAACCAATGACTTATGTCACATCATCTCATCTTCTGTACTGTTTTTCTTGGGGAGGCCTGTAGTTTTCGGACAGAGTGGAATTACTAAAATAACTTTACACAGTATGTTGCAAGTGAGAATAATCATTTTTTATAAGTCAAGGGACTCAAAATAAATGCCAAAGAAAAAAAAAGCAAACAAAACATTTTGAATATGAGAGAAGGTAATTAACATAATTGAACTCAAAATAATGACAAAGTATCAAACCACTAAAGAGGAATATGTACATGGAAATCCAAAAAAGCAAAGGAAACAAATAAAGTCTAGCGCCTATACTGTATGACCCTTCCTAAATGGCACTTGAATCATGACTGTTGGGATGGGGGGCCAACCCATGTAACCACCAGTGTATAACTGATGTCTCTATTTGTTTACATTACATTTACATTTACTTATTTGGCCAATGCCTTTATCCAAGACGACATACAACATTTAGGATTCTGTATCTGTACCTCTCTCTATCTATTGCCCATCTGACTGAATGCTCGTTCTCAATCCTTCAGACTCTACACTCCGTGGAACACCAGCCATGTAGCAGCTTTAAGACATTCCCAGAACAAGTTTAAGGGGATTCCTAAGATTTATGCAGGCATTGGGGTGGCTCTATGTTCCATACTGAAGAGTGTTAAGTATTGTGCAGAGTATTCAGCTTTTACTCCTCAGTATGGATATCATGTAATCTTTCAAACTCTGGTAATGACAAGAAAGCTGTCACCTCCAATACCCAGCAATAAATGTCATTGATGTAACTGCAAGCCACCAAAGACCCTCTGACATCAGTCTTTTCAAAGTTCTAAAGGCTTTCATGGAATCAGATAGCTTTGTGGCTCCTACTCTGAACTTTTCTCCAGTGGCCTACTATAAACTAACCATTACTGATCACTTTTAAATCAGGCTTAAAAACCTTGCTTTCAGGTATAGTATTCTAATCAGCTGTACCTGTAAGTATATTTTCTGACTGACTCTCCTGTAGCAACTCTACTTCTTCATATTCTACTGTTTTGTTAACTGTAATGAAGAATAATATCTATCATATAGGTTGATAGAATATTTTTTCTTATTAATGTCTGATAATATACATGTCATGTCATGAGCCAGGCCTGGAGGTGGGGCTCGATGGTGAGCACCAGGTGGCTGGGCCTGCACCCATGGGGCTCGGCCGGGCACAGCCCGAAGAGGTAACGTGGGTCCTCCTTCCCATGGGCTCACCACCTATGGGAGGGGCCAAGGAGGTTGGGTGCAGTGTGAGTTGGGTGGTGGCGAAGCGGGACCTTGGCGGTCTGATCCTCGGCTACAGAAACTGGCTCTTGGGGCGTGGAATGTCACCTCTCTGAAGGGAAGGAGCCTGAGCTAGTGCACGAGGCCGAGAGGTTCCGGTTAGATATAGTCGGACTCACCTCGACGCACAGCTTGGACTCTGGAACCAATCTCCTTGAGAGGGGCTGAAATCTCTACCACTCTGGAGTTGCCCCCGGTGAGAGGCGTCGAGGAGGTGTGGGCATACTTATTGCCCCCCGACTTGGAGCCTGTGTATTGGGGTTTACCCCGGTGGGCGAGAGGGTGGCCTCCCTCCGCCTTGGGTGGGGAAGGGTCCTGACTGTTGTTTGTGCGTAGGCGCCGAACAGCAGTTTGGAGTATCCACCCTTTTTGGAGTCTCTGGAGGGGTGCTAGAGGGCATACCTTCTGGGATTCCCTCGTTTTGCTGGGAGACTTCAATGCTCACGTGGGCAATGACAGTGAGACCTGGAAGGGCGTGATTGGGAGGAATGGCCCCCCCGATCTGAACCCGAGCGTTGTTTTGTTATTGGACTTCTGTGCTCGTCACGGATTGTCCGTAACGAACACCATGTTCAAGCATAAGGGTGTTCATATGTGCACTTGGCACCAGGACACCCTAGGCCTCAGGTCGATGATCGACTTTGTGGTGGTGGTCGCCGGACTTGCGCCATATGTCTTGGACACTCGGGTGAAGAGAGGGGCGAGCTGTCAACTGATCACCACCTGGTGGTGAGTTGGCTTCGATGGTGGGGAAGATGCGGTCAGACCTGGTAGGCCCAAGCGTGTTGTGAGGGTCTGCTGGGAGCGGCTGGCAGAGTCCCCTGTCAGAAGTAGCTTCAACTCCCACCTCGGCAGAACTTCAACCACGTCCCGAGGGAGGTGGGGACATTGAGTCCAATGGGCCATGTTCCGTGCCTCTATTGTTGAGGCGACTGACCGAGCTGTGGCCGCAAGGTGGTGGTGCCTGTCATGGCGGCAATCCCGAACCCGTTGGTGGACACCGGTGGTAGGGATGCCGTCAAGCTGAAGAAGGAGTCCTATAGGACTTTTTTGTCCTGTGTGTCTCTGGAGGCAGCTGATAGGTACCGGCAGGCCAAGCGGAATGCGGCTTCGTTGTTGCTGAGGCAAAAATTCGGGCATGGGAGGAGTTTGGAGAGGCCATGGAGAACGACTTTCGGACGGCTTCGAGGAGATTCTGGTCCACCGTCCGGCGTCTCAGGAGGGAAGCAGTGCAGTGTCAACACCGTATATGGTGGGGATGGTGCGCTGCTGACCTCACTTCGGGCGTTGTGGGTCGGTGGGGAGTACTTCAAGACCTCCTCAATCCCACTAACATGCCTTCCAATGAGGAAGCAGAGCCTGGGGACTCTGAGGTGGGCTCTCCCATCTCTGGGACTGAAGTCACCAAGGTGGTCAAAAAACTCCTTGGTGGCAGGGCCCGGGGTGGATGAGATCGCCGGAGTTCCTTAAGGCTCTGGATGTTGTAGGACTGTCTTGGTTGACACGTCTCTGCAACATCGCATTGACATCGGGGACAGTGCCTCTGGATTGGCAGACCGGGGTGGTGGTCCCCTCTTTAAAAGGGGACGGAGGGTGTGTTCCAACTATAGAGGGATCACACTCCTCAGCCTCCCTGGAAAAGTCTATTCGGGGGTACTGGAGAGGAGGGTCCGTCGGATAGTCGAACCTCGGATTCAGGAGGAACAGTGTGGTTTTTGTCCTGGTCGCAGAACAGTGGACCAGCTCTTCACCCTTAGCAGAGTCCTGGAGGGTGCATGGGAGTTTGCCAACCAGTCTACATGTGTTTTGTGGACTTGGAAAAGGCGTTCGACCGTGTCCCTCGGGGAATCCTGTGGGGGGTGCTCCGGGAGTATGGGGTACCGGACCCCCTGATAAGAGCTGTTTGTTCCCTGTACAACCGGTGTCAGAGCTTAGCAGTAGCAGTAAGTTGAGCCCATTTCCAATGAGAGTTGGACTCCGCCAGGGCTGCCCTTTGTCACCGACTCTGTTCATAACTTTTATGGACAGAATTTCTAGGCGCAGCCAGGGTGTTGAAGGGGTCCGGTTTGGTGGACTCAGGATTGGGTCACTGCTTTTGCAGATGATGTTGTCCTGTTTGCTTCATCAGGCCGTGATCTTCAGCTCTCTCTGGATCGGTTCGCAGCTGAGTGTGAAGCGGCTGGGATGAGAATCAGCACCTCCAAATCCAAGACCATGGTCCTCAGCCAGAAAAGGGTGGAGTGCCCTCTCAGGGTTGGGGGAGAGATCCTGCCCCAAGTGGAGGAGTTCAAGTATCTCGGGGTCTTGTTCATGAGTGAGGGAAGAATGAACTGTGAGATTGACAGGCAGATCGGTGCGGCATCCGCAGTGATGCGGGCTCTGCATCGGTCTGTCGTGGTGAAAAAAGAGCTGAGCCGTAAGGCAAGGCTCAATTTACCAGTCGATCTACGTTCCTACCCTCACCTATGGTCATGAGCTATGGGTAGTGACCAAAAGAACGAGATCGCAAAGAGCTGGAAGAAGTGGCCGGGGAGAGGGAATTCTGGGCCTCTCTGCTTAAGATGCTGCCCCCGCGACCCGACCCCGGATAAGCGGAAGAGGATGGATGGATGGATGGATGGATAATATACATGTTTGAGGTTATTGTCTATTTCATTTTAAAATGCATGGAAGTTTTATGAGCCTGTCCTTGCCTGAGGATATTTGCGACTTACCAGATCAAGATAAGGCTTTTGCATGCAGGTAGCCGAAGTTGAAATTCTAAAGCAGAAATTCACTGTCCAGACCAGCTTGCTACGGGGAATATGGGCAGCAACTTGACTAAACTAGAATGGAGGCTGTGGTATGGGATTTTGTCAGGAGCTACAGAGTGACAATAAGGAGGGCAACTGGACTGGGGAGGTATTGGAGGCTTTCATTGATTTACTAGTAACTGGATTTACAAAGGGTACTTTGCTATAACTCTGTGTGGACATCCCAAAGGCATTGTTTTAAGAATTTCTTCCCTGTCAAGGAGAAAGGTTGAAAGAGAGACAGGTTTTAGATTTATGAGCCTGGCCAATGTGACTGAGACAGGCCATTATGGAAGATAGTTGTATAAATTCAGGTGATGAGCTGACTAAGAAGAGAATAGACGAGATGATGACCTGAAGAGAGCCAACCAGAGAGAAGTGTAACTGCAAGTTTATGCACTGCCTGAAGCTCTAGCACTATGAGGTTTTATGATTTGGTACAATCCATTTACTTTTTATTTATGACACTAGTTATAGTATTTGAAGATTAAAAGTACTATCTATAATGTAGGAATAAATGTGTAACTTTCTCTTATGTCAGTTCTTGTCAAATTGCTTTGGTTGATGTAGAAAGAATGGGGAAGTATTAGCAGCAGTTAATCCTAACAGTGTGATAAGATTATGGGATTTAAGACATTTTGTTAAGGTCTGTGTAATAAAGAGTATAAATGGGAATATGGTCATCCGAGGACCATACCACGACAAAACATTATTTCATACTGTCAATCGACTCTCATTGGTTTTAGTTTATGTGTGTAAATCCCTGCAAGTTTTTTTTTTCCTTTCTGTTTGTCATTTGTTGATTGAATTTGTATTTAGCCTTGTTATTCTGACCTATATTCTTGTTTACTTTGTAAAACACCTTGTAATGCTACAATTTGTAAAAGGCATCTATTATTGTGGGGGTTATTAGAATTTATCAAGTTTCTTATGGGATGGCCTACTTGGACATCTTAAACACATAATACCTATATACCTAAACACCTGTCAAACTGCGGAATGGCTTTGGAAGAAAGATGGACTGATTGCTTCTAAACAGATTTCTGGGACTTCTCTATTCAACTTCCAGGTTGCAGTTAAGAAAGCTAAACATGATTTCTTTGCTGATTTAGTACCCCGTCATTCTAAGAATCCTAGGGTCTTATTTAATTCAATTAATGCGGCCAGTCACCCTCATTCTGGGATGGGATTAAATAGCACTGTTCTTTCATGTGAACAGTTTCTTTCATTCTTTGTCAGTAAAATTGATAAAATGTGCTGTGGTATTGTTCCAAATGGCTATGAACTTCCTACTGTTAATCATTGTATTGTCTTGGAATCTTTTGATCTTGTCTCACTTTCACAGTTAAAAAGAGCTATTGACACCCTTAAACCAGTTCTCAATCCTGTTGATATTGTACCACTACGCCTCGTAGTGGAAGCCTTTGATGTTTTGGGTCCATCTTTACTAACCATTATCAATGGTTCTATTAGTGAGGGAGTTGTGCCATCATTTTTTAAACATGCTGCGGTATGTCCCTGTCTAAAAAAGGCAGAATTAGATCCTGGAGTTTTAGCCAATTTTGGCCCGATTTCACAATTGCCATTTCTGGTTAAAATATTAGAAAGAATTATTTATAATCAATTGGCTTTAGGCGTTATCATGGTGTTGAGACGGCGCTCCTTAAAGTATTCAGTGACATCTCAATTATTACTGACTCAGGTGGCGCTGCAGTCCTTGTCCTCCTGAGGCTTCATGCATAACGCCGTATGTAGAATTCACACTATAACATGATGTAAGCAAATAAGTCGCAATTTGCTTATGCACAAAAAATTCCAGATGCAGGAATCTGTGCGTTCGCCAACTTCCACGTTCTTCCCTACATAAATCCCAGTCAGCATGAAAAATAACGCTCGTGCACGTGCCTGCTGTTCCGCCCCAACTCATCCCAGAATTATGCCTCTTTAAATATGCAAATCAATATAAATAGCCATTAAGATCAGCTTTCTGTGAAAAGACAATGGGAAAAGCACGGGGGAAATATATGAATTTCAGAGAATATCAAGTGGAGGCAAGGAAAAACGTACTATTTGTTGGTTTAAACAGTGGTATAAACAACAAAAGGAAGTTGATCGAGTGACATAGCGTGTCGGAGAAACTCGAAAGCTCAAGTTCACAAAGTCGCACGAAAATAAAAAAGTTGTCACATATCAAAGTCGCCGTTAAAAGGCAAGTCGTAGCCCA
The DNA here is from genome assembly GCF_016835505.1 of Polypterus senegalus. NCBI lineage: Eukaryota > Metazoa > Chordata > Cladistia > Polypteriformes > Polypteridae > Polypterus > Polypterus senegalus. Next base: position 152,066,510 of record NC_053156.1, on the reverse strand, counting down.
CCGGCTGAGTGTCATATGAAAGCTTATTAAGGTACAGAGAAAAAAAATAGGCACACGGTGGGAAAAAAGCACGAAATGTCAACTTTAATCTTGAAATTTCCACTTTAATCACGTAGTTTATTTTCTCATTAAAGTAAAACATCAAAAAGTTCATCTTAAAATTGTTTAATTTATTAGTTTCTCAAATCCCATCATAACTAAAGTAGCAACTTAAATGCTTTGTTTTGTATTTGATCTTCTATGTGCTCTATGTGTGTGAATCACTACGTGCTTCTTAAACCGGCTTTCTCTTCCTCCAACAGGACACAGAATCCATTACATTCGTGATATTACAGCTCTCTGAATAATTAAAATACAATAATCCCTCGCTATATCGCGCTTCGACTTTCGCAGCTTCACTCTATCGCGGATTTTATATGAAAGCATAACTAAATATATAGCGGATTTTTACGCTGCGGGTTCTGCGGACAATGGGTCTTTTTACTTCCTATACATGCTTCCTCAGTTGGTTTGCCCAGTTGATTTCATACAAGGGACGCTATTGGCGGATGACTGAGAAGCTAACCAATCAGGGCATGCAGTTAAGTTCCTGCTTGCTGAATGCACTGTTAACCAGGAAGTCTCGTCTCGCTCATTCAGCATCAACGTGTTTCGCTGTATAAAGATTTGTGCTCTTTTGTGTTTATCTTTGTGCATAGTCAAGCCCTTCATTATGGCTCCAAAACAATCTGCTACTGCTTCAGGGGCCGTGCCCAAGCGCAAGCGGAAGATCTTAACGATTGCCAAAAAGGTAAACGTTTTGGATTTGTTGAAGGCTAGGATTCTTTTTATTTAAAAAGTAGAAAAGGAATATAAGATCTACGGCCGCAGTGTCCTTTTAACCAGGGTGCAAAACAAGTTGTAAGTGGATGTAATAAGGCAGTAGTCTGGATGGAATCTGCTTTAGGGATTTGGATTGAAGACTGCCAGAAGAAGAACAACGGCAGTGCTACACAATCGCCTGAAGTGGCTCCTTTGGAAGAGCTGTGACGCTCTCCTTTGTTGTGCAGTAAAATAAAACTCATTGTTATCGGACAAGTCATCGTGTCATTGTTGGTAAGTAACCATAATTAATTTTCTACTTACAGTATTTAGTACATGTATGTACGTTTAGTGTCACTGCACACACATTTACTGTATACTATTTTTGTTGCATTGTACGTATTTATTGCTGGTGGCATGTCTATCGTAATGGCTGTAACATGTGATATCGGAGACACTCAATATCTTTAAAATAATATTTAGGTTTTACTGTATATAAACAGTGTGTTTATATACATAATTTCAATGAATCTTACCTAATATCTAAGAGAATACAAAGGGATTATGCTGTATAACTCTGCGGGGAATATTTATAAACAGTGTGGGAGAGTTTATAAGGGCTTAAAATATATAAAAATAACCATAGAAACATATGGTTTCTACTTCGCGGATTTTCACCTATCGCGGGGGGGTCTGGAACGCAACCCCCGCAATCGAGGAGGGATTACTGTACTGAGATGTATACGTGATATCATTTTCATTATAAGAGTTAAATCATGTTATTAAACATGGGAACACGGTGGCAAAGTGATTGTTCATGTCTCAGATGCTTGCTGTGCCATGCGTGACCTTCGATGAAAAGCTTTAGTACAGAAGTACTGTCTCTTTCAAACGTACTAACCTCCAATTCCTGTCCTTACTTTTCTTTCTCCAAATACCCAATCGCCACACAATCAGCTCTGTAATAGACATTAAGCCATCTGTAAGCTTAGAACGCCGATTCTTCAAAACCTTTAAAGAACATTGAAATATCTTCATAGTATGTGTTTAATTATTTTATCCATCTATCCTTCCAGTGTCACACCACTCCCAGAGGCAGGAACAATCCGTGAACGAAATGCAAGCTAATAGCTAGCGCTGCGGCACCGTGTCCTGGCATATTTAATTATTGACAATATAGATTATTTAAATGAAGTTAAAGTTTTATCTGTATAATATAATAAACAAATTTTGCTGCATTTCATCTTAAAAATGATATTGTCATCATATGTAAATATGCGCTTTATGAAGTGCCTCAGGTTGTGCAATATTGTAACTGTAGTGCAAGTTTACAGTGAGGTAATTCTACTTATAACTACAGACAGTTCTACAAAGAGCACTTGATTGAGTGCATTTATAGTTCTTGGGATGAAACTCTTTCTGAACCGCGAGGTCCGTACAGTAAAGGCTTTGAAACGTTTGCCGTGTGAAAGCAATTCAATAGACAGCATTGCTGAGGCAGCGTGTGCTTGATGCTGTATACCAATAATTCTCTTTCTCAACTTCTGTAGAACTTTGATTCCCCACTCAGACACAGTGATATAAATACTCTGAGTGGTGCAGTGAGAGTAATATGGAAAAAGATAATGCGCTGTGGCAACTCCTAATGGGAGCAGCTGAAAGAAGAGGAAGGTGCAGTGAGAGTAACAACACTAAAGCAGCTATCGTATTTAAAATAGTTTCACACTTTCGTGGACCATTATATTGTTACAGGTTAATTACAATCAGATGCATTAAACTCATAAACAATATGCAGTTAATTTCAGTGTATTTATAAAGCCACGTCAGGGATGTTGATCTAAAAAAGAAAGGATAACCACACAGGAACAGTAGCACTGCTTTGATGCTGGGTGCCGCCAATCTGCAAAACTGAGCGCAGAACTTGCGTACGACAGAGTATGAGGTACCGTGGAAATGTGTGTGGCTTTATGCCAAGTTTAGGTTTTATACATCACGATTTGAACGTGGAAACATTCTTACGCAAAATTTCTGTGCGTACGCAACATTTATACATGAGACCCCTGGACCTGTCTGCTGCCTTTGACTCCATTGACCATGAGATAATGCTGTTGCGTCTTGAACATCTTGCTGGGCTTAAACGGGATGCTCTTAACTGGTTCAGGTCTTATATCTAACTGGTAGACACTTTGCAGTGACTTTAAATTCCTCTTTTTCGTCTACTGCTCCTCTTAAATGTGGTGTTCCTCAGGGATCCATTTTGTGTCCTATTTTGTTCTCTATATACCTTCATCCTATTGGAGCTAATTTTAGGAAATTTTCTTTTCACTACTTTGCTGATGATGCACAGGTTTATATTCCCGTCTGCAACTCTACAATAAATCAACTGCACAACTGTGTTTCTGAACTAAGATCCTGGATGGCTAATAATTTTGTTGATCTGAATCAAAATGATACGGAGGTACTTACTGTATAGTGGGGCCATCAGCTAAAGCCCAAATTGGTCTTGGACTTCTTGTCTCTTTCTCTGTTGTTTGCAAACCTCAAGTCCGCAATCTTGGTGATATCTTTGACAGTAACCTCTCTTTTGAGAAACAAGTTAATTCTGTAGTCAAGAGTTGCTTTTTCCAGCTTCATGTATTAGGTACGATCAAGCCTTTTTTTATCTTCAAGGGATCATGAGGAAGCTATTCATGCTTTTATCTTTTCTCGCCTTGATTACTGTAACTTGCTGTATTCTGGGATTAGCAAATCTCTGATACACAGGTTACAGTTGGTCTAGAATGCTGTCGCTCGCTTTCTGGTTAGGGCAAGAAAGTCTGATTCTGTTTCTCCAATTTTAGCTTCTTTACACTGGCTGCCTGTCAGTTTTCGAATTGATTTTAAAATCTTGTTGCTAGTTTTTAAATCTGTACATGGGCTTGCCCTCTGCCTGTTTATCCGAATTGTGTGTTTTACACCAGCCATCTAGAGTGCTTAGATCTTCTGGTCAGTTGTCTCTTGTTGTCCCTCGTACCAAGTGTAAAACCAAGGAGGACAGGGCCTTTGCAGCTGCTGCTCCTCGCCTGTGGAACTCTTTACCTCATCATATAAAGGAGATGTCTAAAATTAAACTGTTCAAAACAAGATTAAAGACTCATTTCTATTCACTTGCATTCTGTGACCTTCAGTAATACTGATGGTTTCCTCATTGTGATTATGTAACATTACCTCTATTTATTATTTATTTTATTTATGTTGATTTTTTTATTTCTATTTATGTTATTCATGTTAATTGTATGTTTTTCTTTTATTCTATTATTGTAAAGCACTTTGGCCACAGCATTCCTATGCTGTTTTAAATGTGCTATATAAATAAATTTGACATTTTCAGACTTTTTGGGTTGAATAGCCTGCTCTCATCAAAACTGTACTAGTGATGTTATACCACATGAGCTACCTTAACCCCCGAGAATAACCTAGACCCTCAGAGGCTGACATGCCTTCACAGTGTCCTTACTTATAATCTAGACGCTAAAGGCTGACACGCCTTGGCCACCCAAGAATAATCTAAACACATTGAGGCTGACACACCTTGGGCAAGGCAACTTACCTGTTATGTTTTAGACAGAATTTATTTGTACTTTTTTCATTTATTGCTATTTTTATTTTTAATTTATTTATCATGTTTTTTTTTCTGTTAGGTTTGTTTATTAAATATTTATGTACTGTACCTTTATATGTTCTTTCATTCCTTGTGTTTTGTGGGTGGAACCCCAAGAGGCAGGGCCACCTTGATGTCACTTCTGAAGGACACTCAGCCATTGCTGTACAAATGAGGCTTGGGACTTGGCCCTTCAATGGATTATTGAGTTTGTCAGAAGTATTATTGTAAGTATTGTTTTTCTTTTGATTTCTAGTTTTTTGCTTCTGTTCTTAGATTTATGCATTTGGATTTCATACTGGGACTTGTTCACCTTGGATTGCCTTTTAAGCAAATCTTTTTGTCCTCTTTTGTCATTTTTTCAATTTTTGTCTTCTAATCGCTTTCCTGTAATAAACTCTCAGTTTACAAAGATTTTGTTTTGTCTTACCAAGCCAGAAGTTTGATGGTTTGGAAACTTTTGTGATATTTTTGAAATTTTAAAGCCATCAACCTATTTTTGGTATTGGCCAGGCCGTGTCCTGATTGTGGAGTCTGGGGGCTAGCTGCCTAAGGGGTGAAACTACATCTGAGGAGGTTGGTGAAGATCTTGGACTGCTTTGTGGAACTTTCAGGAGGCCTAATACTCTTTTACCATGTGCGTACCACCCATCTGCAACATTACCAACCACTGATTCATTACATCCATCATGCTGTCCTCTATTGAGGGCATTTCCCCTTAGCCTGCTAATCATGTAAGAAAGTGTCATCTCTCCACACCAGGTACTCTGTATCTACTTTATGTCTTTAATCACTTAAGATGTTGTAGCAGTAGAGGTAGTTATCGACCTCTTTCACCCTCAGGTACCACGCCAGACACCAGGTAAAAGTACAACTATTATTTTTTTATTATACATATGTGTACCAAGCACCCTCCACTACACACTACTCATATAATTAATAAACACTACACCAATCACAATTCCTCCGCTCCCAGACACTTAGCCACCCTTCCTCCCAGCTCAGCTCAGTGTCTGTGCTTTCCCAGCATCCTTTTATACCCCCTGACCCAGAGGTGGTCCTGCCCCACAGTCCACAAGTCCTTATCACTTCCGGGTCAGGGAAATAGTCACTCTCTTCAACCTGGAAGTACGTCATCTCCTGTTCACGTGACCAGGTTATAGGGCACATAAGAGTTCACGAGCCCCCCTACAGCGACTCCCTGTGGTTCCCAAGGTATCCAGCAGGGCTGTGTATAAAACCTACAAAGTCCATGAGGCCCTGCTGGAACTCGGGGCACGTCCATGCTGATGGGAGAGCTCCTCCTGTCGGCCTGGGGATGAGGGCCGGAAAGTCTTGCCGGACATCCATCACAATGTATAAATCATAAAAATTTAAAAAACCAAAGCAGTATTTATTAAGAGTAGAATAATAGCAGTAGAAAAACATAAATGAATAAAAATATAAATAAATAGTAATACCAAAGTCTGAATGTAAAGCCATAATAAAAATATATCCTTTATTCAAAGTCAAAAACTTTAAACAGTATTTTCTGTAAAGATGACTGTAATATCTGTGACAGATGAGAAGATGTCTTTTTGGGTGTCTGTTCTTTCTCTCATCTTTCAGATGGTCTTTATGCCAAATTGCCATGTAGAGTTCTATAGTTTGTGATGTTACACACAGATAACTGGCTTGCTACTCTGACGATGGACAGCTCTGCCTAAAAGCTTTAATTTAAAAGTATGTAGAAAACACATTATTTTTTGAAAGGTTTTATCTCCAGTTTCATTGGGAAATATCTAGCATTTGACTTTTTGGCTGTCTGGTCATTCCATCCTAAGATTATGATTTTTACTCTTTAATAGCATAAAAAGGTAAATATACACAGTGCATAGAATTAAATCAAAGGCAGAAAACATTCTCACAGTGCTACCCATGGCATTGGTCTTCACAGGGTTTCATGGCAGCGCTCAGTATAAGACAGTCCCAGAGAGTTTATGTACAGGCCATCATAGACAGTCTGAGTGCAAAATTGCAAATGAGATAGATTGCTGCTTGGTTTAAACATATTGTTTAAAGTCCCAAAATGATGATTGTCCACTCCACAATAGGCACTGTATAAAATCAATTTTGATTATTTCATTAAAATTAGCTTTTTGATATATTTTTTAAATATTGTAATTGGTTGCCCAGTGGGCAAAAAGTTGCAAGACAAGGAACAGGGACAAGGTCCGTCCACAGTCTAAAAGTAGAATATACAGATTGACAGTGGAGATGTGCTCTACATTGACATATTACTGCATCACTGCACCAGGTAAAGAAAGCCCCTTAATGTGAACTAGCAGTAACTGTCAGGCTCAACAGTCCTTAAGAGAGCACTGTAGCTTGAAAAGAGACAAGTAATATTCTGTACACACTAGACTGCAGGTGATAAGAGTAGGTGCCAAGATATGTAACTCCCTTTAGAAAAAGGGTGAATCCAATAAAAATGAACATTAAGCATTATACAGTACACTAGCCAACCCGCGGCGTACCATACGCCGCATAATCAGGCCGGTTTTTAATGATTTTTAAGCACAGGGAGAAAATTAACATTTGAAAAATCGGTAATGTAATAAATCAGCAAGAAAAGCAACATTCTAACAATGCACGGAACGAACCAACACAGTAAAACAGTTTCCTATGGTGCACGCGGTCGTGCGTCGTAACCGAAAACTCGGTTTTTAAAGACTGCTTACTTCATTGTGTTTTAATCTCAGTTGTAAAGGATTGTTTTGAGGATCCCATAGGATACCCCTCGCAAACCGTTTAACACGCTGCATATGGCGATTCACCTCCGCTAGAAACATGCCTCTATGAACAGTCAACGTGGCTCGGAGGTGCCAGGAGTTGGTGGGCGTGGCTCCTTCTGCATGCGCCATAGATGTCTTACTTGTCGTCGGCTCAGTGAGTCCACGCCCCTTCCGACGTGCTTTCCATGGTTGTCTTGCCTTAGTGAATTATATATATAGATCTTGAACACATAATGGGCAACACACGGTCTAAGATTAGGAGTATTGGGACAATGTTGCTTTTTTTATGGTGAATTCCAGTTGAAATTCCTAGGGGCATGTTGTTTTCCTCTAGCCCCTCAGGTAGTAGTACTTATTTACTGTGTAGAATACTGGAGCCTTTAAGGGCTTGAGAAAAAAAACAGATGAAATTATTCAACCAAAAGGTAGACAAAGTAGAAAAATGAAAGAAAATCCCAAACTAATCTACATTCAGTAGTTCATCTGGGCCACAACATAGACAAACACACCTTCTTTTTTAATTCCACAATTCTCTACTCTAGCTGTCAAGAAGATCAGGAGAGGAACTAATGAACCAAAAAATCATGTAAAACCAAAAAAGTAACAGCACTAGGAAAGAATCCTGACCAAATTCATTCTTGGATAAAGGATCCCAGCCTGTTATCAGTTTAAAGTACAGGAACTCCAGGTGACATCATGCAATGCTACAGTACCTCCGGGATCGTCCCTTTACAGCCCACTGATACATCATGACAACAGGACTATAAAATGACATCTTTCATCACCAAAGTAAAATGGCATTGCAGGGAAATGCAGTTAAATGTTGACATTCCTAAAATGAAAATGAAAAATTACCAACAGATTCCTTACTCCCCAAAAATCCAGATATTAATTTAAAAGTAAACAAGATATGAAAGTGGGGGCTCACAAAAATTTTATATCAAATACAAATCATAGCAGTGATGTTCTCAGGGGCTGTTAGATGACAATGAGGATTGGAAGTCCCCAAGGCTTTAGAGGCCCAACTGGAGGTGTGAGGGGTTTGAAGTTACGTCACTGTTTGTCCCTCTGTAACTTAGGTTGGGGCAGGGGCTCACTAGGCAGTGAAAGATGGGCCAAGATTTGTGACTGGGAAAGTGAAATCAGAGAGAGAAATACAAAAAGAGAAAGAGGTGGGCAGAGAGAGAAGGGATTGGTTCACTGTGCTTGGGAGCTAGACAAGTGAGTTAGCCACTCCATCAGGCAAACAGGGGTTTGAACCCTGTTAAGGAAGGGCCAGATGGTTTTTTGTTTTGTTTTCTGATTATATTATATTAATTTATTATCCTTGCATTTGCCTATCACCTGTGTTTATATGTAAAATAAATGCACCATTTATGTATAGTTTTGCTCCTTTGCCATTTCTTCAGGATGCTCAATAATGCCACAAGTCTGAAACCCAATCCCCCAAACCAGACCACAACCACTACTATCACAAAACCAAAAAAACAGCTTAATATTTCAGTGTAATTCAGCACAGGAAGTTTAACCAAATTTAAGCTTGCCCATCACCATTATTTTGTTTTTCACATTAAATATTTTTACAAAATCCTGCTTGCTGTAAAAAGCAAAATATAATGACATCTGATAGAGCAGACAGTGTCTTTTTAATCTGTGTTTATTTTTAGCTTTGGCTAATGGAGATCTAGCATTTTCACACATAATCTAATAATTCTTGCATGCCAATTTGTTTAAGATCTTAGAACCACCTGTTGTGTGAATAGATAAATTTCACTCCTGTTTGTTTTTATAGTCATCATCTTGTTTTCTCTTGTCAGAATAAGTCTTTTTGACGGTAAGTCATGAGCACAATAAAAAAGATTAGCTTTAGAAATAAATCTAAAAGGACTAAAGCAGATTATTGTCAGCATGCTTTGTTAATAAATAATCAGAAAATTGTTTTTCTCCCATAACTTGCTCAAAAGTGACTGTACCTCAACAATGAGATAAAATAAAATTATCAGATCTTTCTTGGTGAGTCTGCAGAATTAAAATGTTCTTTCTCTAGCTTCAGATTGTCTTTGTTCTTGTTTAACAATGCTCCTTTTTATTTCCAAGTATGCTATCTGACTAATCTTTTGCATGTGTTAAAATGGTCATTTCATTAAATATCCTGTAATAACTCAATAGTTGAATTATCTCATCTCATTCTTAAACTCACTTAAATGAGTTTAGTTTAATGTGAGGAGCCTTTCTCAGCAGCACTGGTGCAATTCTGGGAACAGCCCTGGAAAGAATGTCATTCCAACACAGTACCCACTAATGGACGCACACACACCCAAATACTCGGTTCAACACTGGAACTAATTAACATAACCTTTACATCTTTGGACATCTGAGAAGAAAACCCCAGCATCTGATGGAAAACATGCAGATGTAGGGAGAATGTGCAAGCTCCACACAACCTGTGACCACAGGTATAATCAAACTATGGCCATAGGTTCCATGAAACATCAGTACTACCCACTGTGCCCCCCTCTTTGAATTAGATTTCAATATATATTGAATGACTTTTTCTGCAGTAGTGACCAGGGGCCTCATGTATAACTGGTGCATACACACAAAACTGTTGTGTACACCCATTTCCGCAGTCACATTGCGATGTATAAAAACTAAACTTGACATAAAGCCATGCACATTCTCACGCCAGCTCAATCCATTGGATATTTAAGTTTTCAGCACGGATTGGCAAACTGGTGACACCTAGCATCAAAGCAGTGCTACTGTTCCTATGTGGTTTCCCTTTATTTGTTCGATTCACATCCCTGACATGGCTTTATCAAATACACTGAAAATAACCGCATATTGTTTATAAATTTAAGTCATCTGATTATAATCAACCTGTAACAATATAATGGTCCATTGAATGGCCAAATTATTCAAAATACCAAAGCTGCTTTAGCATTGTTACTTTCAGTGAACCACTCGCTGCCTCAGCCATCCGCATGTCTGTTTGAACTACTCCAATTTGGCAAATGCTTCAGAGCCTTTCCTGCACGAACCTTTAAGTTCAGAAACAGTTTCATCCCAAGAGCTATAAACACACTCAATCACTCAATCAAGTGCTTCTGGTAGAACTATTTGTAATTAGAAATACAATTACCTCACTGTAAACTTGCATTACTACTGAGCCACTTTATGAACCATTTCCACTATCTGCACTATACCAGTACATGTATATTGTACTCATGTTTTCATTTTGTGTATTTTTAATTGTTTTTATCATATTATTTTATCATTTTATAGGAAAATAAGTTTATGGAGGATTTGCATATTGAATCTCATTTTGACATACAATGACAATTAAGGAGTTCAATTCAATTCAATAGAAGAGAGCGCATATTTATAGATGATGACGACTGGCATCTAAGTTGATTTTGATTTCCAAGCACTATCTTCTTGCAGCTGTTGATATCATTTTTAAGATGAAATGCATTAAAGCATGTATACTACATTATACAGATACATTTTTAACTTTATTTAAATAATATATACTGTTAATAATTAAACGTGTGGGCACAGTGGCTCAGCAGTAGCGATGAACTGGCACCATGTTCAGGAATTGTTCCTGCCTCACTCTGTATGCTTTCTGGGACTGATGTGACCCTAGATGGACAGATGGATGGAATAATTAAACATGTACTACAAAGATATTTCATTGTTCCTTAAATGGTTTGAAGAATCTGCGTTCTAAACTTACAGAGGATTTGACATTTATTACTGAACTTATTTTGTGGCAATTGGTTACTTGCAAAAAGAAAAGGAAGGGCAGGAATTTGAGGTTAGTACATTTGAAAGAGACAGTACTGTTGCAATAAATTATTTCATCAAAGGTTGTGCACATCCCAGCAAGCATAATGTGATATCAAGTACACATCTTAGTATTTAAATTGTTCAGAGAGCTGTAATATCATGAATGTAATGTATTCTGTGTCCTGTTAGCGTAAGAGAAAGCCTGTTTAAGAAGCACATACTGATTCATACACATACAGCACATAGAAAAATATGTACAATACAAAGCACTTAATGTGCTACTTTAATTACGATGGGATCTGAGAAACTCTAGTAAAATTAAACATTGATTTTAAGATTAAGTTTACAACACTCTACTTTAATGACAAAATAAACTACGAGGTTGAAGTGAACATTTTGAACTTTTTTTCACTGTGTCCTTATTTTTTTCTTTTCTCTGTACCCTAATACTCTTCCGTATGACACTCAGGCGGTGAGCAATGACCCGCCTTTTTACGGCGACTTCTATATCTGACCACTTCTTTTTATTTCGGGCACTGTGTGACTTTCTGAAGTAAACTTTTGAGTTTCTCCACACTCTGTATCACTCGATCGACTTCCTTTTGTTGTTTATACCACTGCATAAGCCAACAAATAGTACATTTTTCCTTGACTCAACTTCGCATTCGCTGAAATTCTTTTTTCACATACTTTTTCAATTGTCTTTTAACCAAACACTGAATGGAAAGGGCTATTTATATTAGTTTGCATATTAAAATATGTGAAATTCTGGTGAGGAGTCAGGGTGGGGTGGCAGGCGCATGCACAAGAGTTACTTTTAATGCTGAACAGGATTTATGTAGCAGAAGTTCATGGAAGTTGGCTTACACACAGTTTTGTGCATCTGAATTTTTTGTGCATACGCATATTTCCACTTTTGTCCGTATGCCATGTTTTAGTGTGAATTCTACGCATGGCATTATGCATGATGTCCCAGGTCCGGTATTTAAGGAACATACAGTAATGGATGAATTATTATGACAGTCAGTTTATGTGACCAGGTTTTCGTATGTTTTTATTCTCCCATCACTTTTGCACAAACTGTGACCATTATTTTAATGTTCAAAAAAAGTATCAACTGACTTTAATCAAAGCCAGAAGCCTTTACAATGTTTTGGCAAGCAATATATACTTATAAAATTCAAATTGGAACCTGACATAGATCTGCAGTATCACCTGTGATATTTGCAATAGCTAATGAACTACACTTTGTTTTTCTTCAGTAAAATTCAAAGAATTTTAATTTTAATTGTTAAAGTATTTGGCAGTTATAGTTATAAGGAAATTTCCTTCCGGCTGTTTTAGCTCTAGACTGTCCTCAAGAAACTGTGACACACAGACAAACACACACACAGGCAGACGCATACCCATCATCGAGATATCAATGTTTTTGGTATCAGAGGACCCTAAAAAGTCGAGATCCGTCAACAAATGGAGATCGAAATTTTTGACAAATCTAAAGCTTTCGCTCCTCCTCCATAAATGATAGGTTATGGTTGGGGAAGGCACAGAGCAAAAATTCAATAGATAATCAACTCTTCAGCTTACGACAGCAAGCGGAATTGATGTAGACCAAATGAAGATCCCTTCTCAATTTTCATTTCAGAGCATACCTATAATTATAAACAGATTCTTGTTTTAAAAGCACATCTTCATTATACAGTAAAAATACTGCTCAAACACAGGAACATATGTTGGTGTAAAAGTATAACAAAACAACGGGCAGATGGGGAGTGTCTGATTATTGCATATAGCGCCGAAGTTACTGGTCTTTACCATTCTTTCCTCTGCATGTCCTGGAGTACAAAAGAAACAGCATACAGCAACATGGGGGGACTGGCAGGAACACTCAATAAAACTGAATAAAAAGAAAATCAAGTGACGGTGAGATAGGAAGAAGGCAGCTTCACCAGCGTTTGTGTGTCAACAACCTGGGGGGGTTGGGGCTTTAGTATGCATCGTGGTACACTGCAGAGCTATAGCGCGTCTTTATGTGAAAACAGCTGTGTCAGATGGGGTTGTATGGATTGATTCTGAACGCGACTGAGAGAATGAAAAGTGAATAAAAAAAAAAAAGCTAACCTTTACAAGGATCATAAATTGCACCGGCTGTTACAGACCGAAATCAAATGTATGCTTTTATTCTAAAATAATAAGACTAAGAGCAGTTTACTTCTCAAAACAGAGTGGTGCAGGATCGAACTCGCAACCTTTTGATTCCCAAGCGGGAACTGATTCTATTGAACCATGGAGGCAATTACAATAAAAAGCTGTCAATGTCGCATGTTAAGGCGGCTTTTTGTTTCTGCAGTTATATTTTTGAATGAAAGCGCAATTGTTGTGTTATATTTGTACCTTTTCTTTGATATTTGGACTTCAGGCTTCATACATTATATAGTTTATGCCTACATTTTGTCATCCACTACTAGAATATAAAAAACGTTTCTGTCTTAACAATGTGTTTACACAGATTACTGTAGAAACGGAACAGACATGAAATGCGTGTGTTCCAAATAACAATCTCTTATTTCCACTCAATCAAGGCATGAGCTGAGAGAAGTTCGTGCACGTTCTAAATTGGTGGGGGGATGGAATAGCCGGCTGCTCCAAGCTTCTTTTTATCAGCACATTTAGAGGACAAAGGACGCTGGCGGAGAGGTGTGAAGGGATTTAAGAAGCGATTTAAGGTGGGACGAAATTACGAGTTTTTTCGTAGGCTCTGGTAATTCTAGTGTTAAGTTTTTAATTCAGATTTTTGTGCTCTGCTATAAGATTTTTGGCTCACTTTTTGCCTTAGGTGCTAAGTTCCTAAACTTTTTTTGTTTTTAATCTTCACTTGTTTTCAATAAATGTTTTCTACATTTATTTATGATAAATTTTGCAACATAGCTACATATTCAGTTCAGTAAGAGACTCACAACTCTCTGCCATTCCCTCTCGCCAGCTCACAACTGAGATCCCCAAGTTAAGAACTTAATTGCTATTTTGAATTTTGGTGTCTCTTATATGCCTCATCAAAATTCACAAGGTCTGCTAAACCAGCCAGGAATTTCTGTACTGTATATCCGCATAGTCTCAGCGGTAACAGGAACAAGACCGTCACTTTATTATACCTCAAATTAACTATCCGCAACTTGTTGACCAAACTTTTGACACTGGTCTACTAACTTCATTCTCTCTTCAAAACTATATATATACTACTAAACTATATATATAGGATTTCTCTATATTCCTGTTCACGATTGTGTTTACTGCTCTGCAATAGCACACTAACTACAGCCGCAGAGTCCCTAATAAAGTGCTGTGTTACACAAAATAAGATTGTTTACAAAATTACAATATCTATAAATTAGTGAAATCACAAAATAGCACCGATACACTAACCTCACTTGAACAATTTTAGCATCTGCCTTCTTCACAAATTCCAAATCTACAAAGCTTCTAAGCTTAAATAACATGCAAAAACAGCCAATCAGGTACATGTCATATCAAATATTGGTAGTTCTCTTCAGAAAGTGATTAAAAAATAACATGTGTGAATGCTTGCTGATCAATAAACATACATAATTTACTTAAAACATAAATAATTTACCTCATAGTAAGCCATTCCCGAAGACTCAGCATGGCACACAATTTCATAACCAGGGCCTAGTGTGCTCCAATATCGTCCCACTGAATCATAACAGGACAGATGCAAGTATGGTTTATACTATATATAGTGGGAATGCAGAAGAAGCCATTTTAACAATGAATGGTGCAAAATTATTGTTCAATAAAGTTAATAATACAGTCATGTGAAAATAAGTACACTGTCTTTCAGTTGTATGGCTTTACACATCAGACAATTGTGTAGCATTTACCTAGTTCTAAAATGAAATAAATCTGACCTTAGGGGACAAGTAACATTAACACTTTGTCACTGCTAATTTAAAAATTCTCGCTGTACCTTTAGACCTAGTCATCTATATGCACTCAGTTTAATTTGTGGGGTGATTTTAAAAATAGCAATTTATTCAAGGACATATCGTATATCTGGATCACACAGTCCTTAATTTATGTTAACATCCATGTGAAATAGCTAACAGCACTCTATATGTAGATGAGAACGAGCCCTTAAGTAGGTTTCATGTTCTACGAGTAAAATATGTTTTTACTGTTCGTTTAAAAAAAGCAATGTGTCAGAAGCATCAAGTGCTCTTAGATATTTAATTGCTAGATGTTTGAAAGTGGCATGCAAACATCATTTCTCTCAAGTAGAATCTGTAAATGCTTCATTACAGAGCGATATGATTCATCAGTCTTCAGTGGATCTTGAATTTTAAAATTGCTGCTGCTTATTCCATAGAATGCCAGTATGCAGAATTGAGTGTGAAATTAAAGCAGCATCATTCATCTGTCACATCAGTACTGCACATATCTGCTCAGACAACTTTGCTAAAGGAAATAAAAATTGTCAGTTTTCCAGCTTTGCTTTTCAAGCTTCACTTGACTGTTTTCGGTTAATTAAATCATTTCGAAGATGTCTTGTCTTTTAACTGTTTTGACTTTTAATAAAATTAATCATATATCCTGAAACTCACCATGCTACCGATTCCCTTGTTCTCTTCTTCTAAATTATGTCCCCATCACTATCCTAAATGTGATAGCATTTAGGCATACATGGCAGGAAGCTTCGTATTATGAGATTTGTATGGAACAATGGTGAGCTGCATCGATCATGATGTAGATGTTTCAGCTCCAAAGAAACCCATAAAAATACTACATAATTGACACTGTGGGATGTATGTCTGAAGAACTCAAATAACTGCCCAGAATGACTAATTTGCATGCTGTTAAGAGAAACACTTTAGATCATCTGTTTTGGATTTTGTATCATTTTTCAATTGAATCATTTTTGTGTAATTCACTCAAAAAAGTACAGACATCTGCCAATAACAGGTGTTCAAACTAAAATGGTTCTTTTGCATCTGCTTTTATACAATTTAATTTTCTTTCTCACTTTTTCCTAATGCTTGGTCTCAGTAGAAACATACTGCTGATATTTTAAATAGCTCCATGGGAGCCATATAGATGCTGCAGGGCATCACAGCGCTTACGCCTTGTCTTTCTGAGATCGAAATATGCCTTC
Source organism: Polypterus senegalus (assembly GCF_016835505.1). Classification (NCBI taxonomy): domain Eukaryota; kingdom Metazoa; phylum Chordata; class Cladistia; order Polypteriformes; family Polypteridae; genus Polypterus; species Polypterus senegalus. Next base: position 152,050,336 of record NC_053156.1, on the reverse strand, counting down.
ACAACTACTTCGGCTTTTGCATTTTGTTTTAAATTTTAAATAAATACATAAACTGTGAAGCAGTGATTCATTTGAAGGTGTTTGATTATTTTATTTAAAGTACTGTTATGTAGACTATTATATTGACAGCTACCAATATGATTACAATTAACAGCATGTGCATCAATAATTATGAAAAGTACAATATATTGCATTCTTTATAATTTATATTGCATATAACAGACAATTAATTGGAAGATGCAAGGGAGCATTATTGCCTTACAGCTCATTATCTTCAGTCAAGTCCATGGATGGCATCATCCAACCCGCTACATTCCAACCACAGGGCCACGATTGTCTGCTGGAGCCAACCCCAGCCAGTACTGGGCGCAAGGCAGGAAACAAACCCCGGGCAGGGAGCACCCGGAGGAAACCCACGCAGACACAGGGAGAACATGCAAACTCCATGCAGGGAGGTCTCCTAACTGTGAGGCAGCAGCGCTACCACTGTGCCACTGTGCCGCCCGGCATGCTATCAGTGTTTAATTTTTCTTACCTGAAGAAACAGACTGTTTTGCACAGCAAATCTAAGGCAGATTTCAAAAAAGATGACAACATTGAACAATATCTTTCTTGGCCTTGCATAAGTTTTAAATAAATATATAGATGAATTATCATAGGGTTTTAGCAAAATGAACAAAATGTTAAGTGACAAAGTATAGGATTTAATTTCCCTTATTCTAAATTTAGGAGACTGAAAAGTCTTCTATATAGTGTTTGGTTACTTAGACTTGTCCGGACCACCACCCTGCCATTCCTAGTATTTTACTGCATTTTGGTTCCAATATAACAAAATTCAAAGCTGTTTGTTTATCAGAAATAGGAATTTTATGGCATCATCTTTCTATTGTGAAATAGCAATCTGCCAGGTCCAAAGCTGAACTACTAAGCCAGTGTCAGCCAGTACCTCCAACACCCTTGAGTGAAGGCTGTTTTCAAGACTGTCTGTTGATTCAGCCTATTTTTGTGCTATTCAAATCCCAGACACAATTGCACCACAGAAGTCCTGGGCTCAAATATATTTTTAATTTAGCACAATACATTCTAACAGGACTCTTATTCCAAATCAGAACACAGCAAGTGTTGTCCACCTCCTCCCAATGCCTTCCCAAATGATGTGAAGTGCTTCCCTTTATGCCGGACAGGACAACAGCATTGCCTGGAGGAAAGAGTTCCAAATAAGAATCAATTTGTTGCTAGCTTGTGCAACACACCAGCATTGATTTTGGTTAGGTGCAAAACATGGAATATAAAACAATACCAACTTTTACCCACTGTATCTGAGTGTGGAATCACAGCTGTACAGCAGCTGATCGGGTTATTGGGATACAGCATCAACCACACGCTGCTTCAGAAATGTGCACAGTTTATTAGAACCTCTTCCATACAGTATGACAAACGCTTCCGAGCCTTTCCTGCACCAACCTCACAGTTCAGAAACAGTTTCATCCCAAGAGCTCTAAATGCACTCAATCAGTCTATCAAGTGCACATGGTAGAACTGTTTGTACTTATAAGTACAATCACTTCACTGTACTTGCACTACAGTTATAATATTGCACAACCAAGCATCTTACAGGAGGCAGGAACAATCTCTGGACAGGTGCCAGCTCGTCGCTACCACTGCACCATCATGTCCCCATGTTTAATACATGCTTTAAGTCCTACCATTATGAAAATACATAACAATTAAGGTTACGCCAACCCGGAAATACTTCCGGGACAATTGAAGAAGGAAGATGTAGTGTTGACCCGGAGAAGAAATACTTTAAGACTTTAAAAGTACTGTGGGAAACCCCAGCAGATCAGAGTTGGGTGGTAAAGGACGGAGCTGCTGGGAGTGGAGGATTGTGTGTTATTGATTATTATTGTATTGATTTATTATTGGAGGAATCATGGAGTGTGCAGTGCTTTGTGCACTTTATTGAAGAAAATTATTAAAGAATCTTCTTGGTGTTTTACACGTGTGTCTGGGACGTCTGTCTGGTGGGTTCAAAGTGGCAACAGCACCTCTAGCGGTCCACAATTGGCATAGTCGGCAGGATTCTGGCCGTTTATTTGGTCAGAAAACCTGTTAAATTTAACGTGGACCGAACCCTCAGGCAGCGACACACGAAACTGCCAAACCCGTTTCAACAGTTTGTCATGGGGAAAAAGAAACTAAACTAAACTGACCAACAGTGCTGAAGGAAGTCTGTTGCAAGACAGTCTCTGCGTCCATAAGGAGCAACGGAGCAACTTCGTCGGACGAGAGGACATTTTTCCAGGTGCCCATAACACAGACGAGGTATGTGCCGGGGGAGAGACCGAAAATATATTTAAAATAACCCATTTTGTCCCCTGCTCATACCTCGTAGATGGCGCCACCGGAGGTCATCATTAAAACCGCAAATCCTCCCAAAGACGGTTGTGCATTATCCGTGTGGAACGAAAGCACGAAAAACTTCCGCATAAGGTCAGACAGCCTAGGACACCTGACCAGCCCTGATGCATCACGGGAAGGAGAAGGTCAGCCGTGGTCTGTAGGTTATAGTCAAGACCCCTTGACAGACGTGGTTTTGTTCGAAAAGGGAGGGGAAGGCGGACGAAGTGTCGCACGCTACAATTACAGGTAAGGAGTTTCGGGGAGTGATCGATCGATCTGCCATAAAAGTGAGTCAGGTGGATCACGGTCGGCTCAAAGCTAATCTTCAGAACTCCAAATCCCAAAAGGCCGTGCGAGACCCAACGGCGCAGGCGCAGGCGCAGGAGAAGCCTGTCGGCTCACAGCTGGAGGGCGGGGTTTTTGGAGGAATTGTGGAGTGTGCGGTGCTTTGTGCACTTTATTGAAGAAACTTATTAAAGAATCTTCTTGGTGTTTTACACGTGTCTGGGACGTCTGTCTGGTGGGTTCAACGGGACAACAGCACCTCTAGCGGTCCACACATGTTTTAGTGTGAATTCTACGCATGGTGTAATGCATGAGGCCCCAGATCTTTTAATGTTAGGAGACAACAGCCAATGATTTTCTCAGCTGAACAAATCAACTGCTGCAACCGACTCTTAGAAGGAGACAGAAGGAAGCCAAATGGTAATGGAGGAGGTCACCTGATCAGGTGGAATCCCCCTAAAGTAGGAATACCTGCTCTCTGCAGTTCCCTTGGTTGGCTCTCACGGCACACCGTTGTGCTGCCCAACAGGACAACAACTCCTAGGTTTCTCCAAAGGTATGCACAAGGGTGATTCATCAAAGGGGTACTGCCAACTAGGACATTGGGGGATTAAATAGGTGTGATAGACAGTCTCCTCCCAGAGTATGGTCCTTCTGACCAGAAAAGGGTATATCTATACCAACTAGAAAGTGCACAACACATCCTTTTCTGTCTAAAGACAGAGATCAAAAAATGAAAATGACCAGATGATGCTGAGACATACAGGTCATGTATAAAACTGGAATTTTTTTTATAACATTTTATTGATTTTATTAAAATCAAATAACATTCCATACAAGCAAGTCAAGTTTAACAAAACTAGGTTTGAAACAAATCAACTCCCACCCCTAGGCCAACAGAGTAAAACTTTAATAATTGTAAACATATGTAAATTAATAATTGAATATAAAGAAATGCAATAAAAAAAGAGGGGATAGAATCTGCTTCATCAATTTAAATGCTTATTCTAAAATGTTATTGAAAAGTTTTGTACAGATCCTCTAAGTGAGAATTAGATTTTTTCTGATTTCAAATATATAACATCAGTAACCCACTGACATAAAAGAGGTGGGTTAGGATTCTTCCAGTTGAGCAAGATAAGTCTACATGCTAGTAGTGAAGTAAAGGCAATTACAGTTTGTTTGTCCTTCTCCACTTTAAGCCCATCTGGGAGTACACCAAACACAGCTGCTAATGGGTTACAATTGATTGCGACACCAAGGCCGCCTGATAGGCATTTAAAGATTTTGGTCCAAAATAATATTTATTTGGTGCACGTCCAAAACATATAGCAAAATGAGGTTGGAACTTGATTGCAGTGTTTGCAGGTTGGATCTTGCCCCGGAAACATTTTGGACAATTTTAAATGAGACAGATGCGCTCGATACATAATTTTAAATTAAATAATTGTAAGCTTTGCGAATATGGACCTCAATTGAAATATGTGTATTGCTACCTTCCACTCCTTTTCTGAGATGTTGAGTGAGAGATCCTTTTCCCACTGTACTCTGGGATCTTTGAATATATATATTACGGAAATGCTGTCTGTGTCCTAAAGACCCATCAGTATTTTTTCTGGAATAGAGGTAGGTAGGACGTGAGGAATATTGGGCAGGTTTTGTTTAACAAAGTTTCTAATTTGAAGGTAGTGAAACAAATGTGTTGCTGGAAACTTAATTTTGGAGTGTAATTGTTTGTAGGATGTGAAGATGTTGTCTATGTACAGATCTATAAAGTGATTTAATCACGAATATTTTTCAGACATTAAAAACTGCGTACGTTAGAGTAGGTGGAAAAAGGTGCCACAGATAAAAGCTTCTCTATCTATAAATACTTCCTACATTGGTTCCATATTCTGAGTGAGTGAAGCTCAATTGGGTTGTTAGTATATTGGTGATGATTTGTATTTATTGGGGTACAAAGCAAAGAATATAAAGAAGTTCTGCAGGATTTTATTTCTATTGCGGACCAAGCCTGTGTCTGTTCATCTATTTGTGATTTTATACTTTAAGGTTTTTATAGCTTGTATATTTGCTGCCCAGTCAAAAAATGGGAAGTTAGCAAGAGTCACCTTCTGCCTTAGGTCTTTGTAAAGTCGCCATTTGGATATGTGGATGTTTTGAATTCAAAATAAATGAGGTTATGATTGAATCTAACTTCTTAAAAATGATTTATTGATGTCTACTGGAATGTTTTGAAATAGAAAAAGAAGCTTAGGAAGGATATTCATCTTGACTTGACTTGTTAACATTAAAAAAACTGGGATTTAGAAGGAACCATTCATCAGATTCTAAAATGTAATCAAAAACGAGCAGAGGTTTGAGACCAGGAGTTTAGAAGCACAGTTTTTTAGTTTGTTGCAAATAAAGTGTTTCTGTCCATCAACTTTGCATACTCTGGAGTTAATGGGACTGGACTATATAACTTTGATTGTTTTGACATTATTAATGAGTTGTCCTGGTTAATTCCGAGACAGGTTTTCATGGCACTTGCCAGCAAACTGCTTGGTGCCATCCACCCATCCATCCATTATCCAACCCGCTATATCCTAACTACAGGGTCACGCGGGTCTGCCGGAGCCAATCCTAGCCAACACAGGCAGGAAACAAACCCCAGGCAGGGCGCCAGCCCACATACATCCACACACCAAGCACACACTAGGGACAGTTTAGAATCGCCAATGCACCTAACCTGCATGTCTTTGGACTGTGGGAGGAAACTGGAGTACCTGGAGGAAACCCACGCAGACACGTGGAGAACATGCAAACTCCACGCAGGGAGGACCCGGGACACAAACCCACTGCGCCACCATGCCGCCCCTGCTTGGTGCCAGTGACAAAAAAATGGTGTTGTGGTACAACATAAACAAAAATACAACTTTGTCAGGAGGCAAAAAACACAAAACGATTTCAGATTCAGGTTCTCTGTACTTGAAATTTTTTTTTTTGTGTGTGTGGTGACAATAAGCTTCTATAGTAACATAGTAATACATATCTGTTTTTTTTGTGTTTTTAAGTAATGCTGCTATTTTTCTTTAATAAAATAAGTATTGCATTAAATAACTAGTTACTTTAAAAAAGTAATCTGACTATGTATCAAATGTAAGTTTGAACGTGTTCCAGAACCACTGCAATGGATGGTGATGGCCAGGGATGGTAATTATTTTCTAGGTAACTTACCCAGGACTTGGTATTTATCCTCCTGTAGTTTCCACCACTAAAATGGCACATAATCAATGTCAATTTGTTGCTCAAGTCGCTTAACAATTGATTTGATGGAGGAGGAGCAAGGCATCAGTAGCTCATCTTCAGAGTCTAATGACAGTTTGTCCATTTGCATTTTCTTTCAGGGTGTGTGCTGATCATTATTAAGAAACAACATGGGAAATGATCAAGCAAGTTTTATTGCCAGTGTCCCACTATTAATGGACTTGGATTCAATTGGTGCTATTTTATTAACAATTTGTGAAATATGGCTAAATTAATAGGATTAAATTAACTTTGTATTAAAAACTTTAATTGTGGAAATTTTTTACATTTTAGTTTCACAAATTAATGCTGATTAATCAGCAGCCCTAATTATAATGCACTATATTGAGGGTCATTTTAAGTCACATGCACAGGTGTTGTCTACAGATTTTTACTTCTCATAATATATATATTTATTTTAACTGTATTCACAGCAAGATACTAAACAAATAACTTTCAAACAAGAGATTGAAGATTTTCGTTATCACTAGATGTTATGCTTAAGATAGGATCACTGCCCGGACTTAGGTTTAAATTCATTTTTTATAAATATTTTTTGCTCATTTTTGGTCCTTTGGTCAGTATAATTTATGTTAATGTTGTTATTTATGCTAATTATTTGTAAAATTATGCATTTTTTATGGTAGTTCCCAAAGAAGTGGGGCCATCTATCAGTCTTCACTGAGGAACTGCTCCCAGTCCTATAAAGGCTCTTGGAAAGTTTCTTGTACTTTGGAGGTGAGTGAGTCAGAATTTCTACATCTTTGCCTGGTTGTCTGGTTTATGATGTAATTGTGCTTTTTTTGGATTATAATTTAAGGATTGTAGCTTGGACTTTTTTTGCTGTGGATTGCCTTTCAGGCAAATTCTTTTCCCTCTTTTATGATTCTTTTTGAGTATTTTGTTATTTATTGCTATATTGATAATACATTTTCCTTTAGAAAGATTTTTTCTTTTCTTGCTTCGTACTTAGCCAGAGGCTGATGGAGATCCCCTTCCTAGTGGGACGTTTTGCGTATATTTTGAGACATTTCAATTTATTTTTAAACTTCAGGAGTTAAGTGCATTTTAGCCTAATGTAGGCCAAAGCCAGGCAACCAAGTATAAGTTAGACCGTCTTTTGGTGCACCTCCTTTGGGCTGGCTGGAACGGCGGCTCCAAATGGCAACTGATAGAAAATTAGGACAAGTGCTATACACTTAAAATGAGATGTGACGCACGCAAATTAAGTAGGATGTCAGTAAATTCAAAGAAGGGCTGCATATAAAAGAAGAGGATAATTTGATAAAACAGACTCCTCTGAAAAACATGCATAGTAACTCCAGATTAGCCTCATGTAAGTGGTTTTCATCTACTTGTTAGTGTTCAGTCCCTGGCTTCAGCTACTCCCTACCCTCAGCAATAGTTTAATGAATTGAGAAATCACTGCTTACTATAATATTAATTTATTTTGATTGAGTCTGTTTTGCTATGAGTGCACGCAAGTTAACAGAAGATTGTGACTTTTAGTTTTTTGGTTTATATCAAACTAGTATTACTGTGTCAGAGCTGGAACAAATTTGGAAGAGGTACTTTCCTTTGCAAACATATGCCTCAATTGCTATATATAATATAATTTAATTCTAAAAAGCTATATATCATTTGTAATTGCGTTTAATTGGGAATAATTGACAGGTTTCCCACCATTCACTGTTCTTTTGTTGTTTTACATTCGTACTTACCTTTCCCGTACAGACACCCTAAGTGAATTAGGAATTATATTCGAGAAATCTTGAGTCTAATAACACTGAAAAACTAAACAACACTAGGAGAAGACAATTGAACTAGCGTACTGGTAGTATGTGTGTACCTGCCATAGATTAAGGAGATGCTCCACATAGAAAATTATACTACTACTAATGATAATACATTTTATTTATTTTATAGCAACTTTTGCATGTTGAAAACACTTCATAGTGGGCAACTATCTTCAAAATGTCAGTCATTACATTGTGGTTTGGTTAGATTTTATTCCATTTCCTCACAGCTTTCCTCTTTGGCAAGAAATTGGACCTGGCGAACAAATCGCTTAAGTCATCTGTGCTCCATATAGAAAAAATACATGAAAAGGTTAGTACTATAGCTGTGGGCTTGTAAAGTGCCTTGGGATATGGATTAGTACAGAAAGATGCTTAACAGACTAAACACTTCAACTGATTTATCTTTGTCTTTGCCTAAATTTTATTGAATGTTTTGTCAATTCTTCAATTTAACAAATTGTATTGCCCTACCAGTGGAGGAGCCAGCCAGCACGGCTTCCTCATGGTAGGCTCTGCCACTTAATTTGTGTTGTCACATTATACCTGCCGGATCTGCTATCTGTCTTTTTTAGCTGTGCTGCCGGGGTACCCCAGACTGTGAAACTCACACTATATATTTTGAGCTATGCTGCCAGTCCAACCATTGCACTTATTAAAGTATTTCTTCCAAAAATTTTGTTTATGTAAAGAAAGCTATTAATTCGTTCATCAGGCTATACTAATAATGCATAAGTAAATTTCCTGTAATTTGGAGAGTGGGCGTACTTTGTTAATATCAAAGGGGAGAATTAAGATACAAACACAACTTATGAGCACACTATGAAATCAAAAAGAAACGATTGAGACGTGACAGGCACTGTAGGACCACAAATTATTGCTTACTTATTTGGTTCCACAGTTCTTAATAATAAAATAAATAGAAATAAATGATCTGTGCTTTAGTATTTAAAGTAGCTAAGACAAAGATGGGTTTGCATACACCTTCTTAGTACTTCATGTATACTAAAAAGTGCCTGCTTGAGAGGATATTTTGGTGTGCATAGACCTGGATTTCAGGTTGGGTCAAAATATGCCATGTGAACTTCAGTATCTGGGGTACCCTACTTTGACTTTCTGAGATGTGAAGGATAGACTTTACACATTTTCTGAAAGAAACTTCGATTTCTTGTGATAGTATTACGTTACGTATGAGAGTTGTACAGCCCATTCCCAGTGTTTTTACAGCAATCATTTTGGGTCTGGTTTGAAACCATAAAGTGGACTACAAATGTATCATTCCTAAGATTAAACCTGCTGAATTTAGTACCATGGTAATAGTAACACCTGCCTTTTTAATAAGCTACTTCATTCTTAAGATGAGCTTTTTACTCTGGATAACCAGAATCAGAATTTGTCACAAGTTAAGATTATATGGTAAGCAGAGTAGTAAAAATCTTTAAGTTTGTCTATCATAATAACACTGTCCAACTTACAAACCAAAAAAAAACTCAGTTACCTCAGAGATAATACAAATAATTGGACTTGGGTGCCTTTTCAGAAAATCTTGTTGGTTACATTTCGGACATCATGTCTTGTCTCCAGCTTTAACCTATCCTTCCGTCCCTTGCTTTATAAGGCCTTCAAATGATAAAGTGAGAGGTTTAGGTGCAATTTAGTGATGCTAACCTGAGGTCGGTCATTGTATCTTTCTACTTTGTGTATGTTCTGCATGGTTTCTGGGGAGGTCTGTCCTGTTCTCAGGTTTCTGGATATTTTAATATTTTTTTCTGTCTGTCTAGATCTTACCTTGTCTATGCCTATTCTTTTCTTACTTTTGTGTAAGCTGTGTCTTAAAAATTCTAATTTTTGACTGTGTGTCAGCCTTTTAGAAGTAGACGTGTTTCCCTTTACCTACTTTCCAGGCTTCTGATTGTACTATAGCTATTAAAGTGCCTTTAATTACCCCATCACCCTTGTGATTTTTTCAATCTTTCTTCCTTATATATTGCAAGGTGCCCTTTTCCTACAAGGAGACTGACCTATATAAGAGGTAAGATATGTCGACAGCCCAACATGACATTAAATAAGTTAATATTTAGTAATTACTTGTTGAGAGTTGAATTCTACCTATGCTGCCAGGACACTAGCCCTGAAAACCGTACAATGAATTTGAGAAGATGAGATAATGCATGATTGGTATCTGTATAGTTAGCCAAAACATATCAGTGTTTATAATACTTTACCTAGTGTTAGTTTTCTGTTGCAATTCCTTCAGTTTTCATGTTAAACCTAATTAAAAAGTGGAATAATACCTCTAGTCTCTTGAAACCTCACATTAATTGTGGCAACACATTGTCTTAAACACAATTTATGTACATCCATCTAATCTATACTAATAAAAGGCAAAGCCCTCAGTGACTGACTGACTGACTGACTGACTCATCACTAATTCTCCAACTTCCCATGTAGGTAGAAAGCTAAAATTTGGCAGGCTCATTCCTTACAGCTTACTTACAAAAGTTAGGCAGGCTTAATTTTGAAATTCTACGCGTAACTGTCATAACTGGAACCTACTTACGTACATAGCCTGCAGCTCAGTCGCCGTGTGAGGTGGAGTTGCGTCCCTCATCGTCACTCCTCCCACGTAATATAAGGCCGTCCGGTGAAGGACTGTGCTTATGCAAACAAAGATGAGATGGTCAGGGACAGACTAGTGTTTGGCACAAACTCAGTGAAAGTGCGAGAGAAATTTTTAAGTGCCGAGTCTTAGCTAACATTAAATAAAGCTGTGGACATCGCAAGATCGCACGACATAGCACAAGCACAGCTGAGAACCTTCGATGCATGTACTCCGAGCGGCTCACGTGAACTGACTTTGCAGGACTGGGAAAGGTAAACCCATGCATGCAGTGTGTGATGTCTCAGATAAAGAGGAAGACGAGCTGCTTATTGATGCAGTAGGAAATGAACAACCCTTTGAAGCTAAACAAGCCTTTGTAGACATATCAATAGGAAAGCAATGTGTAAAGCTTAAGTTTAAATTATGTTCATAGACACACTGCCGCTAAATATTCGCAGGCAAATCCACAACTTAATACCGGGAATGCCTGTTAAACATCTTAGATTCATGAGTACTGATTTGGGTAGTGATCACTTCGATGAATGAAACCTGTACAAAAAACGCATTACACAATTGAGAAGGCAGCAAAAGAATTTGAAGCGAGTGACGCATACAAGCATATTCATAAGTCCAGCTACTGCGGAAACAAAGCACGGTGTAAACCGTAAGTTTAAGTTAAGTTCATAGACAGGCTGCCGCTAGCGTTTGTCATGCCTACGCCGAATACGATATTCGCGAGATACAAGTTTAATGAGAAGACGCAGGGTATAAACGAGACTTTTGATCACTTTGTAACGGAGTTAAAATTGCTGGTGAAGGACTGTGCTTATGCAAACGAATAGAAAAGCAGGGTGTAAAGCTTAACGTTAAATTAGGTTCATAGACATGCTGCCGCTGGCGTTTGTCATGCCTAAGACGAATACGATATTCACAACTTAATACCGGGAATGCCTGTTAAACATCTTAGATTCACGAGTACTGATTTGGGTAGTGAACACTTCAATGAATGAAACCTGTTATCTTTACAACGGTTGACAAACACGGAATATAACTTGAACACAACATATCCTCTAAATACAAACCTGATTGAAAGAAATAATGATAATCAAATCCTTGATGACGCAACACTCATAACAGTGACAAAACAATTACATTGACAATCATGTTACGTTATTTTTAAAATGTTTCCTTTTCTTTTTCATAACTTCTTTAACACAGTACTTCTCCGCTGCGAAGTGCGGGTATTTTGCTAGTGAATAATAAACAGCTGAACATATTTTCAGACGCTGTTGCGCTCCTTGTCTTGACTACCCACCTGAATAAAACTGAAGTACTCTATAATCACGTACAATAAGGTAATCTCAGCTTTACCCAATAAATATATGCACCTCTCAGACCTCTTAATTTGAATGACTATATGTTAATAATGGGTGCATCTCACAAACAGAGGAATAACTGCCAGAGTTTATATCCTCTTATTAAACTTTGTTAGATTTGTTTAAATCAAGCACTATAATTCTTACAAACTCAAAGTTTTAACAAGAGCAGTTAGATATTTCCTGATACCAAAATGACATAAAGAAGCCAAGGTGTCATAGGACCCTTTCTTTGACTCTTCTGTTTGGATCTTGGCTTGTGGCTTGGTGAGAGCTTAATGGCTTGTATGTCTGCTCCTACTCCTTAAAATATACAGAAATATGCAAAATTTACTTGTTTACGTGAAATTCAAAAGGCTACAAAGTATATTAATATATTAACCAATCAAATAATTGATATGTGAATGTCTATCTGCTTTTAGAATACCCACCTCCTCTACCACCCTCTCATACTTCCTTATTAGTAATGACCACTATGGAGCTCTTCAGGGTGTTTGTTTACTTGGTTTTAGTATCTATTATTTTTTTCAACATCTACTCTTGTTTTTCTGTTCAACCTTGAAGCCTTTTCCTGTTATGGGTTACCAGCTGCCTCTGGTTCAGTATCCTCAACCTTCAATATAATTTAGCTTTATGCAAAGCATCAAGAGCAGTCACTTTATGTATCTGAATTCCACAATCATTACAGCTATTATGTACCTGAGGGGGGTACTGCCAGTAAATGAAACTGAGAGACGCTTAAACATCAGCTAGAGATGCTTTTTAACTTTATTAAGGAAAATGAATGTGAATTATGTAAATGTTGAGTTTGGGGGATTACAGCAAGATATCATGAATGCATTGTTGCTTATATCCTTATATAAGTCTTAGAAAATGTTGCTTATGAATTGATAACCCAACAAGCATTACTGCGTGCTTGTCGTGATCCATGGCACTTCTAAAAGCAGTTTTTTTACTCCTCCTCCTGTTAATCCATAATTATAAGTGCTTTGCAAATTGAGTTTAGTACACACTTTACAGTCACCGATCTGACTGAGTTATTTTTCATAGCTGATTTATTTAGCTCTCCATTTATAATAATGTAACCACTGAATTAAATGAATGCAAGAAATAAGCAAAGCAAACAAAAAGACAATAATAAAATATTAATATCTTTTAAAAAAAACAACAAAAATTGCAAAACATGAGTACTCCTGAATCATGAGAGGAATCTGTTTCAGACAATTTTGCTCAATTCTTTATGTGATTGATGCCTCTCCAGTGCTTATGCACTTGTATAGGATATTTAAGGCAAAAAATTAGAAAAGAAATTACAAATGACTGTGATGATGAGCTGAGGGAGAGATAAGCTGTGTAGGGTTGGGGAAAATGATTGGTGTGGAGGTAATATGCAGTGTGGAGAGATGAGTTGAAGGACTGGGTCAATTGTCCACTTTATCATATTATGATCACTGTATGCTTGTGTTCCTAGGCTACTTGTCATGCAAATTATGTTTACTATCTAATTCTGTGTATAAAAAGGAGTGAATATGCTGATGGCAATATTTTCACTTCTTTTTTATGCTTTCTGATTTCATTGTATTCCTTTATGTGATTCATTTAAAGGTTTCTGTACCTTTTTTGTAATTTATGGAAAAATATTTGAAATATTTATTTGCCAAGCCTAAAGACCTTGTTTTGTTTTTTAATATCTTTGACTAATAAACCAATAAATTTAATACTTCAAAGACCTGCAATTTGCTACCGCATAAATAAGTTGAGGACGTATTGAAAGCCCAATGTTACATTCAGGTTGAAAAATGCACCTACAAGGTGTTTAATTAATGTTTTTATTAGTGTAGCATGAGATTAAGAAGAACGGACAGCTCTCCAACCAGAGGCAACCGGCCAACAAGCAGATGCCCTAGATGGGACAACCTGACAATATGCAATGACTTTGGGCTTGTCAGGACAACAACACAAGAATATTTTGGCCTGGTGGGGACACCTGGAAAGCAGGCAGACCACTTCTCAGTGGGGATACCATGGCAGCAAGCAGACTAATCCCATGGGGGGGATGCTGAACAGCAGGGAGGCAACTTCCCTGAAGGGACAACTGGAAAGCAGTTGGACTACCTCCTGGTGGAGAAGTCCGGGCTATAACAGATTAGCTAAGAGGTGCTTTGTGTATACCCTCACCTCTTTTTCTGTAGAATCTTCTGCAGCAAAGTTATCTTGTGGTATTCAGGCAGAAGTTAGGTGGTGGTGAACTCAAGGCAGCACTCTAGCAGCAACTCGGCACCAAAACTTCCACAGTAATGGCAAGCTGGAAAGGAATGGGTATGTATAAAAAAGAATAGAGGCTAGCAATAATAGATGGTGGGTAGATGATACTAGCAAAATCAGTCATAGATGATACGAGTCCAGAAGAAAAGGCAACATATATTGGAACTGATATTTCCTTACCCATAACAGCAGAAATAGGAGAATGAGGTTCAATTGTAAGTGCTGCATGCCATGGGGTTGATGGTTCAAATGATTCAGCAACAAATAAGGGAAAAGGACTGTGACTGGAAACAGAAGTACACAATAGAGACAACAACCTTGTTACTTCACTTAATTTTTCAACTATTTGTAATTGAGTAAATTTCATTCAGGGCTACTTTTCCCTTTAATCCACTACATTTTTTGCTCGAATAGCATACTTTTTACTTTGTTACATTTTCCAGGAAGATCGCATTACTTGTTACAGACCAAACTATTCAGGTGTGTTGTCAGCTTAGGTTATGGTTGCTCAGAAACAGCCAATCGAATGCCATACATCATTTAAAAAGCGCTGTTGTGCACCTTTCGCTTTGCCTTTAGTAGGTTATTCCCATGCTTCCTGCTCTCTGTGAAGACATGAAAACTGAATGTGCAATTCCCCTATGGTTGTATTTGAGCACTATGTTCAAATCTGTAAAATGCAAAGATGGTTAATATACGTATAGTGCAGTGTCTTATGTGCCTGCCAGCACCTAAAGAGATCTCAGCTTTCAAGAATCCACCTTCAAATTTAAAGAAGGATGTTGAGTTAAGTATTTTTTTCTTCTTTTTAAGCTATCTTACATGTAGTCCTTGAGTTCTCAAAAAACGGGGTGGTTTTTAATTTTGTGCAAACAAGATTTTATGGGCACAAGTAATATCTTGAGACCACAAGTAAAAGTCACTGATTAACTGGAGGAGACAGAGTTGGGGTTCAAGTAAGATGTCATGGCTGGGAGCAGAGAAGAGGATTGCCCCTGTGCCTGGAGGGTCATGTTGTTCCTTGGTACACTACATGAGTGCTAATTAAAGCAGTGTCAGCTTTTCCACAAACAGATATAAAAGTACTTTTGTTGCTACCTTATGAAATTTGAGCTTGGAGAAAACTAAAGAAACACTAATCTGTCGTCCAGAATCTACTTTTGAGCCACAACGATTAAGGAAAGCAACAAGTGAATTTCCCCTTGGGATTAATAAAGTATCTATCTATCTATCTATCTATCTATCTATCTATCTATCTATCTATCTATCTATCTATCTATCTATCTATCTATCTATCTATCTAAGTGACTTATTAAGTGAATATTCTAGTTTTATATGCAAGAGTCTTCTTCAGTAGATCCTTAACTCTCAGATTTGAAATTGCCATTTTATTATATTGTATCTGCGGTGGGCTGGCGTCCTGCCTGGGGTTTGTTTCCTGCCTTGCGCCCTGTGTTGACCTGTGACCCTGTGGTTGGGATATAGTGGGTTAGATAATGGATGGATGGATTATATTGTATTGAAGTTGAATTGTAGTAGTGTAATATTAGGGTAAGTCAGTTTAATGCTCATATGTGTTGGAAAATGTTATTCTGTAGAATTTAAATTGTCTGTTGGGAGTACATTAAAATATGAATATGTATTATGAGACAATTGGTATTTATCTGGTTATGTTTGAAAGTTAATAATATGCCTTGTGTTTAATTGTGGTTAATTCTATAGTTTACCTGGGTGTTTGACAGGATAATTTAAAGATGAACTGAGAGCCAAATTGAGCAAAGGAAACCATAGCCTTTTAAAGAAAATTCTTGTTAAAGATAAACCACAATTCTCAAATTTTTGTAATACTATTTAACATAATAATTGCCCTTCTAAAATCCATCTTTATTTCAGTGAAGTATAATAAACCCAATGTGTGTTAGTTTTCATTCATTTTTTAATATTCTGTATTTATTCAAGTGAAATGGTTGTGAGATGTTCACTTAATTTTTTTATTCTTATTTTTATATTTTATTTTATTCTTCTCTGAAGTATAGCCGCCTCTTCTACTGTTGTTGGGTGTCCCAATAGGGGAGGCACAGTGTATGTCATATCTGCATTCACTAATACCACACTTCAGATCATTACCGTGACGCTCAATAAAGTTATGTACTGATCAAAGGCAGGATTGCTTTTGCATAAAGCAATGTTTTGTATGGCACTTCTTTAGCATAGATATTGTGTGTGTGTGTTTAAGAATAAAATGTATTGTGTTGTTTAGACAAAGCTTTGCACCTCCTCATTATTATAAAATCTACAGAACAAAAGGAGTAAACTCACATTTCAAATCATTGTACACTATTACAGAGAAACAAACAAAACCAAAAGGCATGGAAAGAAATAATTAAAATTAACAAAAACAGCAAAAAACATAAAATACACATAAACCCAAGTTGACACATAACAGCTGTTCTTTACCACTTTTTTTTTTTGTAAAATTCTATGAACAACTGGTATATAAAAAGAGTCTAAGACTGGTTATAGCTGCTCTTTCATCTACTGTTATTTATCTTTAATGGAGCTTTTTATACTGCTCCCTTCTCGAGATTTCTAGTCGCTCTCTCTCTCTCTTTCTTTCATATTAAGTTATGTTATTTCTTTGTAAAATATGTAACCTTAGGTAAAATGCTTCTTTTCTCTGACAAGATATGCACATGTATATAAAAATAAGCTAAATATGTACAGCATGTTTAATGGAGTAGAAATGCCTTGCATATTCTTAAAGTCATTTAATGTACAAATTGTAATGACAGATTGATTACTGATTGTTGCCTAATTTCATCACTTGCAACACAATGAATTGACTGTCCATTCATGATATGCCACATTCTTATATGATAAACTGAAAGGCAGAAACAATTTGTATTTAAAGGTTTCTATGGCAGCAGTTGGATGAGTAGGTGAGATCTTGTCTGAAAAAAAAAATAATTCTTTCACTTTGGAAATATTTTACTTGTCTTTGTTTGCTTATTTCTATGCAGCATTGAAAAGATACCTGGCCACAAGTAAACAATGAGAATGGGAGTCTGGCTGACCCTGGTCTACTGCTATTTAAGTCAATTTCTGTTTCAGTGATACATGAACTGTACTGCAACCTTAGGACTTTATGAGAGAATCCAAACAGTTGATCAGTGAATGGGCAGCCAATTAACCCAAACCTTGGTAACCTACATTAGAGTCTAGAGTTGGGAGGTGAACTGGAGTAAATCCTTTCACAATGGGTTAAACCATGTTAAATCAGTTTTACTAGGACGTGAATACTAGAAAGCAATTCATAAAAGCAGATGGAGCTTATATAGTATCTTAGTTAAACCTGTCCTTCAAATCCAGAATGAATCCAGGGAGACACTTAGTGAACTCTTAAAAATAGAATTTTAGACTCTAGAATTGAAGTGCTACCCATGGTCTGGTGTTGTGGAGCTGAGATGGGCAGTGGGAAGAGGTACACAGTGGAGGGGACGCTGGCGCACACATGTTGCTGACGCTCTTCCCTGTTATCAATACTTTTTGTTAAAATTTGTGTTAAACCTAAACTTTTTGCAATTGTTCACTTTCTTTTTATTGTATGTATAGTTCATAGATGCAATTGACTCGAACTGTGTTGATTTGGATTTACTTTTATGGACTTTGCCTTGACTGGGTTTGCAGCCTCGGGGACAACCGAATCTTTCTGTGGCACACTGGACAAGCCCAACTGCCATTTCTTTGCACCATGACAATATATGAGCCGGGAATGGTCTGTCTTCTTGATTATATAGGAATTTTGGCCCACTCATCTTTGCAGAATTGTTGTAATTCAGCTTTATTTGAGGGTTTTCTAGCATGAACCGCCTTTTTAAGGTCATGCCATAGTATCTCAATTGATTCAGGTCAGGACTTTGACTAGGCCACTCCAAAGTCTTCATTTTGTTTTTCTTCAGCCATTCAGAGGTGGATTTGCTGGTGTGTTTTGGGTCATTGTACTGTTGCAGCACCCAAGATCGCTTCAGCTTGAGTTGACGAACAGATGGCCGGACATTCTCCTTCAGGATTTTTTGGTAGACAGTAGAATTCATGGTTCCATCTATCACAGCAAGCCTTCCAGGTCCTGAAGCAGCAAAACAACCCCAGACCATCACACTACCACCACCATATTTTACTGTTGGTATGATGTTCTTTTTCTGAAATGCTGTGTTCCTTTTACGCCAGATGTAACGGGACATTTGCCTTCCAACAAGTTCAACTTTTGTCTCATAAGTCCACAAGGTATTTTCCCAAAAGTCTTGGCAATCACTGAGATGTTTCTTAGCAAAATTGAGACAAGCCCTAATGTTCTTTTTGCTTAACAGTGGTTTGCGTCTTGGAAATCTGCCATGCAGGCTGTTTTTGCCCAGTCTCTTTCTTATGGTGGAGTCGTGAACACTGACCTTAATTGAGGCAAGTGAGGCCTGCAGTTCTTTAGATGTTGTCCTGGGGTCTTTTGTGACCTCTCGGATGAGTCGCCTCTGCTCTTGGGGTAATTTTGGTCGGCCGCCACTCCTGGGAAGGTTCACCACTGTTCCATGTTTTGCCATTTGTGGATAATGGCTCTCACTGTGGTTCGCTGGAGTCCCAAAGCTTTAGAAATGGCTTTATAACCTTTACCAGACTGATAGATCTCAATTACTTCTGTTCTCATTTGTTCCTGAATTTCTTTGGATCTTGGCATGATGTCTAGCTTTTGAGGTGCTTTTGGTCTACTTCTCTGTGTCAGGCAGCTCCTATTTAAGTGATTTCTTGATTGAAACAGGTGTGGCAGTAATCAGGCCTGGGGGTGGCTACGGAAATTGAACTCAGGTGTGATACACCACAGTTAGGTTATTTTTAACAAGGGGCAATTACTTTTCACACAGGGCCATGTAGGTTTGGATTTTTTTCTCCCTAAATAATAAAACCATCATTTAAAAACTGCATTTTGTGTTTACTTATGTTATATTTGACTAATGGTTAAATTTGTTTGATGATCAGAAACATTTTGTGTGACAAACATGCAAAAGAATAAGAAATCATGAAGGGGGCAAATACGTTTTCACACCACTGTATTTGTGTATTTAAAGGTTTCTATGGCAGCAGTTGGATGAGTAGGTGAGATCTTGTCTGAAAAAAAAAATAATTCTTTCACTTTGGAAATATTTTACTTGTCTTTGTTTGCTTATTTCTATGCAGCATTGAAAAGATACCTGGCCACAAGTAAACAATGAGAATGGGAGTCTGGCTGACCCTGGTCTACTGCTATTTAAGTCAATTTCTGTTTCAGTGATACATGAACTGTACTGCAACCTTAGGACTTTATGAGAGAATCCAAACAGTTGATCAGTGAATGGGCAGCCAATTAACCCAAACCTTGGTAACCTACATTAGAGTCTAGAGTTGGGAGGTGAACTGGAGTAAATCCTTTCACAATGGGTTAAACCATGTTAAATCAGTTTTACTAGGACGTGAATACTAGAAAGCAATTCATAAAAGCAGATGGAGCTTATATAGTATCTTAGTTAAACCTGTCCTTCAAATCCAGAATGAATCCAGGGAGACACTTAGTGAACTCTTAAATACACTAGATTGCTCTCGATTCCTTCTGTACGTGCTTAACACTAGAATCACCAGAGCCTACGAGAAAACTCGTAAATCCGGCCCACCTTAAATCTGTTCACACGTCTCCATCAGCGTCTTTTGTCCTGTAAATGTGCCAATTAAGACAAGCAGCCTGCTATTCCATCCCCCACCACTGCAGAACATTCAGTAAGTTCTCCCAGCCAATGCCTTGATTATCTGGGAGTGAACTGCTGGAGTTTTAGAGTGGAAATATTAGATCGTTATTTGGAACACGACGTGTATACCTGTTGCAATGCGCACACTTTTCTCTATGCTGTGGTTTCTATTACACAACAGGTACACACATCGTGAATGTAGGAAAGACAGTTCTTGTAGCACAGAGAAAATAAAGAAAGAGACAGATATGTGGGACATTGGGTATAAATTTATGGTACTTTTCAGTTTTATTCTCTCAATGACGATCACACCCCCAAACCATCTCTCATGATCTGACTCTAAATAACAGCGCCAGTGTAAATTCACACCCGATCTGACGCTGTTCATTTTCAAATAATATTGTATTAGTGCAATGATATTTTCTGATTGGTACTATTCATGTCATAAAATGGTTTCTTCAAAATAAACTGCTCACAAAAATT
Organism: Polypterus senegalus; assembly: GCF_016835505.1. NCBI lineage: Eukaryota > Metazoa > Chordata > Cladistia > Polypteriformes > Polypteridae > Polypterus > Polypterus senegalus. Next base: position 152,030,073 of record NC_053156.1, on the reverse strand, counting down.
AAAGGAACACTTTAAAGAAACACATTAGATACATCAGATCTCAATATGAAGTTGGATATCTATACAAATAATGACAGGGCAATGTCTTAGGAACAAAAGGATGCCAAGTCTTTTAATGGAAATAAAAGTTTTCTGCCTACAGAGGGCTCAATTGTGTAGACACCCTAAAATCAGAGTGAAATGAAGATGTGGCAGGCTAGTCCATTTTTTCAAAAACTTAATTTCTGCTACTCAAAATGCTTTTCAGTATCTTGTGTGGCCCCACGAGCTTGTATGCATGCTTGACAACGTCGGGGCATGCTCCTAATGAGACGACGGATGGTGTCTTGTGGCATTTCCTCCCAGATCTGTATGAGGGCATCCCTGAGCTGTTGTACAGTCTGAGGAGCAACCTGGCAGCGCCTAATGGACCGAAACATAATGTCCCACAGATGTTCTATTGGGTTTAAGTCAGGGGATCGTGAAGGCCATTCAATTGTTTCAATTCCTTCATCCTCCAGGTACTGCCTGCATACTCTTGCCACATGAGGCCGGGCATTGTTGTGCATTAGGAGGAAACCAGGACCTACTGCACCAGCGTAGGGTCTGACAATGGGTCCAAGGATTTCATCCTGATACCTAATGGCAGTCAAGATGCCGTTGTCTAGCCTGTAGAGGTCTGTGAGTCGCTCCATGGATATGCCTCCAAGATCATCACTGACCCACCACCAAACCAGTCATGCTAAACGATGTTACAGGCAGCATAATATTCTCCACGGCTTCTCCTGACCCTTTCACGTCTTTCACATATACTCAGGGTGAACCTGCTCTCATCTGTGAAAAGCACAGGACGCCAGTGGTGGACCTGCCAATTCTGGTATTCTATGGCAAATGCCAATTGAGCTTCCCGGTGCTGTGCAGTGAGCACAGGGCGCAGTAGACATTTGGGCCCTCAGGCAACCCTCATGAAGTCTGTTTCTGATTGTTTGGTCAGAGACATTCACACCAGTGGCCTGCTGGAGGTCATTTTGTAGGGCTCTGGCAGTGCTCATCCTGTTCCTCCTTGCCCAAAGGAGCAGATACTGGTCCTGCTGATGGGTTATGGACCTTCTATGGCCCTCTCCAGCTCTCCTAGAGTAACTGCTTGTCTCCTAGAATCTCCTCCATGCCCTTGAGACTGTGCAGGGAGACACAGCAAACCTTCTGGCAATGACACGTATTGATGTGCCATCCTGGAGAAGTTGGACTACCTGTGCAACCTCTGTAGGGTCCAGGTATCACCTCATGCTACCAGTAGTGACACTGACTGTAGCCAAATGCAAAACTAGTGAAGAAACAGTCAGAAAAGATGAGGAGGGAAAAATGTCAGTGGCCTCCACCTGTTAAACCATTCCTGTTTTGGGGGTCATCTCATTGTTGCCCCTCTAGTGCATCTGTTGTTAATTTCATTAACACCACAGCAGCTGAAACTGATTAACAACCCCTCTGCTACTTAACTGACTAGATTAATATCCCATAAGTTTCATTGACTTTATGCTATACTCTGATTAAAAAGTGTTCCTTTAATTCTTTTGAGCAGTAGATATATACCTACATCTCTGTTTTTTTTTTTTGTTTTTTTGACTTCATAAATCATAAGGTGCATACTAATTCTGCGTGAGCAGGAACACTCAATAAAACTGAATTAAAAAAAATAGTGACGTTTCAGATACGAAGAAGGCAGATTCACCAGCGTTTGTGTGTCAGCTTTTATCACTCCAGATCAGAAAATGTCCAGTTCCATTGCCTCAAAACACCACTCACAAAGTTATTCCCAGTTTGAAATAAAAACTAACAGCGTCATCTGCGCCACCCAATCCTCCCGTCTCACCTTCTCCGCTGTGCTGTGCTGCTTCTCTGCTACTATCAGATAAGTATTGCTCTCTTCTATGTTAAAATACTCTCGTGATAAACTCCTTCATATGAAACAGTTTGTCCAGAGCAAATGGTCAGACTGGAATGTCCTAAAAGACAATGTCAATGTCAATTTATTTATATAGCACATTTAAAACAACATAGGAATGTTGTGGCCAAAGTGCTTTACAATGATAGAATAAAAGAAAACAAACAAATAACATAAATAGAAATAAAATTTAAGAACATAAATAAAATACATAATAAATAGAAGTAATGTAATAAAATCACAATAAGGAAACGATCAGTATTACTGAAGGTCACAGAATGCAAGTGCATAGAAATGAGTCTTCAATCATGTTTTAAACAGTTCAGTTGTAGACGACTCCTTTATATGATGAGGTAAAGAGTTCCACAGGCGAGGAGCAGCAGTTGCAAAAGCCCTGTCCCCCTTGGTTTTACAATTGGTATGAGGGACAACAATAGACAACTGACCAGAAGATCTAAGCACCCTAGACGGCTGGTGTAAAGCACACAATTCAGATAAATAGGCAGAAGCACGTCCATGTAAAGATTTAAAAACAAGCAACAAGATTTTAAAATCAATTTGAAAACTGACAGGCAGGCAGTGTAAAGAAGCTAAAATAGGAGAAACAGAGTCATACTTTCTTGCCCCAACCAGAAGGCGAGCGGCAGCATTTTGGACCAACTGTAACCTTTGTATCAGGGATGTGTTAATCCCAGAATACAGCGAGTTGCAGTAATTGAGGCGAGAAAAAAATAAAAGCATGAGTAGCTTTCTCAAGATCCCTAGAAGATAAAAAAGGCTTGATCTTACCTAATAGTCGAAGCTGGAAAAAGCAACTCTTGACTACAGAATTAACTTGTTTCTGAAAAGAGAGGTTACTGTCAAAGATAACACCAAGATTTGGGCTTTAGCTGATGGACCCACTATAAGCACCTCTGTTTTATTTTGATTCAGATCAAGAAAATTGTTAGTCATCCAGGATCTTAGTTCAGAATGACAGTTGTGGAGTTGATTTATTGCAGAGTTGCAGACAGGAATATAAACCTGTGTATCATCAGCATAGCAGTGAAAAGAAATGTTAAATTTACTAAAAATAGCTCCAATAGGATGAAGGTATATAGAGAATAAAATAGGACCCAAAATGGATCCCTGAGGAACACCATATTTAAGAGGAGCAGTAGATGAAAAAGAGGAATTTAAAGTCACTGAAAAGTGTCTACCAGTTAAATATGTGCTGCAGTTGAGAGCAGCCCCTTTAAGCCCAACAAGATGTTCAAGCCGCAATATCTCATGGTCAATAGTGTCAAAGGCAGCGGACAGGTCAAGGAGAAGAAGGACTGCTGCGTCACCTGAGTCAGTAAATATAGAGATGTCATTGAAAAACGTTCAGGAGGGCCGTTTCAACACTATGATAACGCCTAAAGCCGAATTGGTAGATCTCAAATAAATTATTGGAGTTAAGGTGATCGACCAATTAATTATAAATAATTCTTTCTAGAATTTTAGCCAGAAATGGCTGTTGGGAGACTGGGCGAAAATTGGCTAAAACTCCAGGATCTAATTCTACCTTTATTAGACGGGGACTGACTGCAGTATGTTTAAAAACAATGGTATTGTGCGGCGCCCAACATATTTACATTGCAGGTCAGGTCGCCACCACAGCCAGGATTCAAATGGAAAGTTCACCAGCAGCTCAGGCTTATGCCCTCCTACTCACAGCTTTGGAAATATGAGTGTCAGTGTGCCAAATCTGCAATATGTTAAAATAAACTCTGGTCATGGATCTGCGCACAACGAAGCCACATCGGCTAATATTGCACTGTTTAACTCAAGATCTCTTAATGGCAAAGCACTGGTGCTATCAGAATTCATTACAGACTCAAAACTTGACTTGCTATGCTTAACAGAAACTTGGCAAAAACCAAATTATTTTACATCATTCAATGTTGGTGACCCTGCCCGGATACATTCACTTCACTGAGCCTCACAGCTCAAGACAAGGAGGAGGAGTTGCAGTAATTGCTAAATTGAAGTTAAACATCAAAAGAATCCCCATTGACGGTCCATTGTCTTTTGAGTGTCTGGCTCTTAAGCTAATAACAAAATCTGGTCCTGTCTCACTTATTGTTGTCTATCATCTCCTGAAATACAATGCGTCTTTTTTATCTGATCTGACTGAATTATTAACTAACTTAAGTTCACTTTCCCAGAGAGTCATTCTTCTTGGCATTTTCAACATCCATATTGACATTACTACATGTAAACTGAGAAATGAATTCCCATCATTACTGGACTGTTTTGACTTGGTGCAGCATGTTGATTTTCCCACCCACGCTGGTGGTCATATACTGGACCTGATCTGCACATCTGGATTATTTGTCAGCAACACTTATAGCAGTGATATGGGACTCTCTGGCCATAAAGCAGTGCTTTTCACTGTCTCATTACCTCTCTCTCTCTTATCTGTAAACACAAATTTCCTTCCAAACCTTAAAAATATCTGTCCCTCTGTTCTTGCTGGATCCATTTCCATCTTCACCTATACCATCAACACTAGATAGTCTTGTTGACCACTATAACTCAGCCCTTCATTCACCACTCGATAAAACAGCTCCTTTAAAACATAAGAAGGTCTCCTTTAAGCGTTCAGCTCCATGGTATAATTCAGAGCTACGATCTATGGAAGCAACTGGCGACTACCTTGAGAGAATTTCACGTAAGACTGGCTCATTGTTTACATCCAGCCTTTCTCTGACCATCAATGGGCTTACAGGATGCACTAACTGCAGCCAAGAACACACATCATGGCAGAATAATAGAAAGTGGCCATGATAACCCAAAGGGTTTTGTTCTCTGTAGTTAATGAACTACTTCAACCTGCATCTGGCCCAATTACCTCCTCTACTGAAGTCTATGAAAAATTCCTTCACTTTTTCTATAATAAAATTAAAGATCTAAATAATTCAACTAACATAAATGCATATCCATTTATATCCTTCCCCTGTCTTCCCACTCCATCCAGCTCCTTTTCTAAAATTTTCACCAGTCACATCTGCATTTGTTAAATGACCTGCTTTTTAAGATGAGGCAAACTACTTGTGCACTGGACCCCATCCACACCACACTTCTTAAATCCTGTCTTCATGCCCCTTTTTTTTTAAAAAATTTTAAGAATAAAAATTCAAAATGGGAAGAATTAAAAATTCCGGACTTTGGGTAAGGGACAAATGCAATAAGAAGATCCAACAAAACGGTTGAAAAGCCCCCTTAATAAATAGGGAAAAGGTCCAGGAAAAAACCAAAAGTTTTTTTTAAAAGGGAAGGGGCAAAAATGAAAACAAAAAGGAGAAACAAAGCAATTTTCCCCCAACAGAAAAAGGGGGAGTTTTGAAATTCCCCCGAGGGGGATTTTAACCCCAAATAAGCATTGAAACGGGGAAAAAATAAAACAGATTTGTTTTTCGCCTGGAAAAAAAAGGGCGACACCAATTGAAGTAAAAAAACCCTTTGAAAAAATTTAAATTTTTCGAAAAGGGGGTTTGAAAAGATAACAAAAATTTGGGCTTTTAGCTTTTGACCCTAAAGAGATTTTGTTAAAAAAAAATTAAGCACCTCTTATTCAGAATAATTGTTTCAAGAGAGTTTCGCAGGGAAAAAATGGTTCTAGAACCCATAAAAATTTAAAATTTAAAAAAAAAATAGCAAAATGGGTATATAAGTTTTGGGCCCAAATGCCCCTGGGAAAAATTTAAAAGGGCAGAGAAAAAAAAGGGGGAATTTAAAGTACTGAAAAGTGAAGTTAAATTACTAAATTTAAAGAGATTTTGGGAAAAAAAAAAAGGCCCTAGGCAATATTGGGAAAGGGACGGGTAAAGAAAAGGATTGGCACAAGTTTAGGGAATTTAATGCGTTAGGGGGGCCTTTAACCCCCAAAAAATTTGCCAAACCAAAGGGTAGTCCAAAAAAATTAGGAGAATGTCGCCAAAATATAAATAATTTTTTAAATTTTTTCCAAAAGGCTTTTTAAGGGGGGGATGGCAAAAACCCGGATTAATTCATTTTTTAAAAGGGGAGGTTGCGGAAAAAAATTTTTTTCCCCCAAAAACCCCAGCGAAAACCCCAAACCAGGTTTCAAAATTCCCCCCATTTAACTCAAGATCTCTTAATGGCAAAGCACTGGTGCTATCAGAATTCATTACAGACTCAAAACTTGACTTGCTATGCTTAACAGAAACTTGGCAAAAACCAAATGATTTTACATCTGTCATGGAGGTGACCCTGCCCGGATACATTCACTTCACTGAGCCTCACAGCTCAAGACAAGGAGGAGGAGTTGCAGTAATTGCTAAATTGAAGTTAAACATCAAAAGAATCCCCATTGACGGTCCATTGTCTTTTGAGTGTCTGGCTCTTAAGCTAATAACAAAATCTGGTCCTGTCTCACTTATTGTTGTCTATCATCTCCTGAAATACAATGCGTCTTTTTTATCTGATCTGACTGAATTATTAACTAACTTAAGTTCACTTTCCCAGAGAGTCATTCTTCTTGGCATTTTCAACATCCATATTGACATTACTACATGTAAACTGAGAAATGAATTCCCATCATTACTGGACTGTTTTGACTTGGTGCAGCATGTTGATTTTCCCACCCACGCTGGTGGTCATATACTGGACCTGATCTGCACATCTGGATTATTTGTCAGCAACACTTATAGCAGTGATATGGGACTCTCTGGCCATAAAGCAGTGCTTTTCACTGTCTCATTACCTCTCTCTCCTCTTACCTGTAAACGACAAATTTATTTCCAAAACCTTAAAAATATCTGTCCCTCTGTTCTTGCTGGATCCATTTCCATCTTCACCTATACCATCAACACTAGATAGTCTTGTTGACCACTATAACTCAGCCCTTCATTCACCACTCGATAAAACAGCTCCTTTAAAACATAAGAAGGTCTCCTTTAAGCGTTCAGCTCCATGGTATAATTCAGAGCTACGATCTATGGAAGCAACTGGCCGACTGCCTTGAGAGAATTTCACGTAAGACTGGCTCATTGTTTACATCCAGCCTTTCTCTGACCATCAATGGGCTTACTGGGATGCACTAACTGCAGCCAAGAACACACATCATGGCAGAATAATAGAAAGTGGCCATGATAACCCAAAGGTTTTGTTCTCTGTAGTTAATAAATTACTTCAACCTGCATCTGGCCCAATTACCTCCTCTACAGAAGTCTGTGAAAAATTCCTCCACTTTTTCCGCAATAAAATTAAAGATCTAAATAATTCAACTAACATAAATGCATCATCCATTTATATCCTTCCCCTGTCTTGCCACTCCATCCAGCTCCTTTTCTAAATTTTCACCAGTCACATCGGCATTTGTTAATGACCTGCTTTGTAAGATGAGGCCAACTACTTGTGCACTGGACCCCATCCCCACCACACTTCTTAAATCCTGTCTTCATGCCATAATCCCGATTGTTACAACAATAATCAACACATCCCTCGACACTGGGTTTGTGCCAGCCAATTTTAAAATCGCTTCTGTAACCCCCATGTTAAAAGAGTCTGGTCTTATCAATTTTCGGCCTATTTCCCACTTACCTTTTCTGTCAAAAGTTCTTGAGCGTGTTGTAGCCTCCCAGCTCACCAGTTACTTAAATTCTAATAATTTGATGGAACCCTTTCAGTCTGATTCAGGGCGCAGCAGAGCTGTGAAACTGCTCTTCTTTGGGTAACCAATGATTCGCATATGGCAGCAGACTCTGGACAAACCAGCATATTAATTCTGTTAGACCTCAGTGCAGCATTTGAGACTATCAGACATGATATTCTACTGTCCAGAATGGAGAACATGCTGGGTTTCTCTGGCACTGCCCTCCAGTGGTTCAAGTCCTATCTGACTGATAGGCAAGAGTTTGTTAGTCTTGGCAACAGCAGATCCAGCTCGGCGCCAGTCACACAAGGAGTTCCTCAGGGCTCTGTCCTCAGCCCTCCTCTCTTCTGTATTTATATGCTTCCCCTTGGCCATATTATTTGTAGCTATGGATTGAATTATCATTTTTATCCAGATGACACTCAACTCTATTTCAGTGTCACTTTTCACTTGCCTCAGTGAAATTAAAATCTGGATGAAGCAAAACTCTTGAAAGTTAAATTGCAACAAAACTGAACTCCTGCAAATTGGCACTAAAGCGCTACTTAAGAAAATTAGCTCCTTCTCAGTTACTCGTGTCAGTGATCTCATCAGATCTTCTGATGCAAGGAATCTTGGTGTCATTTTTGATTCCTCCCTTTCTTATTCTGCCCACATAAACCATATTAAGAAACTTTCTTATTTTCACCTCTGTAACATATCCCGTGTTCACTCATTCCTCTCCTTTTCTAATATTGAGAAACTTGTCCATGCTTTTATCACATCCCGCATTGATTATTGTAACTTGCTGCTGGCAGGTGCCCCTTCTAATCTTATATCACAGCTCCAGTTGGTTCAAAACTCTGCTGCAAGATTTATTACTCGAACCAGAAACAGTGAGCACATCACACCCATCCTGCTTCGCCTTCACTGGCTCCTTGTGTCTCATAGGATTGAATATAAAATTCTATTAATAACCTACAAAGCTTTAAATGGCCTTGCACCGGACTACATCAGTGACCTTCTAAATCACTATACTCCTGTTCGCCTACTAAGGTCCTCTGATTCTGGTAATCTTGTTGTGCCTCACAGGGCCTTCAGCTCCATAGCACCCAGACTCTGAAATGACCTACCGAAATAAATTAGATCAGCTGACTCCATTCATTCTTTTAAAAAAACAACTTAAAACTCATCTATTTAGGAAGGCTTTTAACTTAACTTAACATTCTGCCCTTTCTTTCAGTTTACCTCTCTGTCCAGGTGCTCAGGATAATTTGTGTGTCTGTTATATCACAAATTAGGTTATTTGTTAGGTTTTTCTTTTACTATTGAATTTAGTATTTTACTCTGGTTTATTGTCCTTTATTCTATTTAATGCTTTGTTATTTGTTTCATTGTTATATTCAGGAAAATATTTGTATCCAATGTTACATATACCCTGCTGTTTTTTACTAAGACTCTGTGAAGCACTTTGAGCATGGGAAAGGCACTATATAAATGAGTGGGTTTACAATAGATGCAAGCTATTCTACTTTACAAGACTATTTGTTTGCAGGTACAGCAAGAAGGTTGAGAGGAGGGCTATGGGTTGCTGATGGCGTCTGGGATTAATTTGTTGGTGGGGTTAATAGGAAAAGGCCTGTAAACTGTTTTGAACTCTTGTATTTCTGACAGGCTGTTGTCATGTGGGCACATTTTTGTCCTGACACATCGTTCTTCTTATCTTTCACCTCTCATATTCTGTTTGTAACTGTGCTTATGGCTACTGTATTAGTTGCCTTAGGTTGAAGGTCAAATGGCACAAGAGACTCGACATTGTGTTCCTGCAGAAATCCAGTTTGTTGCCCAAAGAGTCACAGACTGAGATATATTAACCAGAACTCCTGTAAATAAATACTGCATGGTCAAATTAAAATGAAAAGGCTACATTATTATCTTGGGTATCGATGCAAATGCCTTTATGAATCCTGTGGTAAATGAAATGTCATCTCCCTTTGCCAGTGTAATTTTCACTCAACTCACTCACCATGTAAAGGTGTTTGTTATTTAAATTCTTTTCATCTCTGTTTTTTATGTTATGTTTTATGTTATGTATTTTCATGTTTATTGTTATTTCTGTTGTCTTTGAATTATTATTTTCCAAATGTTTTTGGTATTATGTGATTTTTGTTAATATTGTTATTTTTAATTATTTCTGTATTTTTGTTTGCCTATGTTCATTGTTTTCTGTGGATGCACCCTCAAGAGGTGGGCCCAGCATTATGTGAACAACAACAACATTTTGTTTCTTGTATAGCCCAAAATCACACAAGGAGTGCCACAATGGGCTTTAATAGGCCCTGTTTTTTGACAGCTCCCCAGCTTTGACTCCCTAGGAAGACAAAAAAACACTCCCAAAAAACCCTTGTAGGGAAAAGATGGAAGAAATCTTGGGAGAGGCAATTCAGAGAGAGACCCCTTTCCGGGTAGGTTTGGTGTGCAATGGGTGTCAAAAAATGGGGCAAATACAATACAATACACAGAACAGAACACAAGTAATCCTCCTCACAGATTTAGATGGGCAATCGGTCATTGCCACCTCAGGAATACAATACAATAGTACAACAGTAAAAGTACAAGTACAGAACAAAATGCATTATTAGATGATATCGCATATGAGGATATTTTGTTCAGAGTCCTTGAGACCTCAGCCAACATTCTGCCTCCCTGCTATTGGCCATTCCTTAACTGAGTCAGTGCTGGGCTAGCCAATTTGTTAAAAGGACCCTTCTATCCAATAATTCCAGTGCTCCTCTATTAGAGATAACGTTTACATATTGAGGCAAACAACTTAGCAGTTGTGCTATGGCACCAAGTGCAACATTTGAGTACCGAGAAGATAAAGAAGAAAGAAGAAATAAAAAATAAATGAAAAATAGTTATTTTCTTAGTGAAAACAGATGAACACAGAAGAATATTCAAAGTAAGAAAATAAACTTAAAATAAAATTATGGAACCTCAATAGGAATAGTTATCTAGTGTGCTCTCGACAATTATTGGTGGGGTTAGTCAACAGTTATATAAACACTCTTCTTTCTTCAGACCTAAACCACTTTAAAATTGTCAGGTTAGCAAAGAAGAATTTTGACAACCATTCTTCTTTACGGGAAATAAAGTCTCATTTATTGCAGCCAGGTTTGGCCATCCTCCAGTGTCCTGGGGCCTCATGCATAATGGCGTATGTAGAAATCACACTAAAACATGGCGTACGGACAAAAACAGAAATGTGCATACTCACAAAAAAATCCAGATGCATGTGCCAACTTCCATGTTCTTCTGCTACATAAATCCCTCCCAAAATTACGCCTCTTTGAACATGCAAATCAACCAATTCCTGTCTTTTCTTTTATTTCTCCAAGTAACCAATCGCCACACAATCAGCTCTTTAATAAATGTCAAGCCATCTGTAAGCTGAGAATGCCGATTCTTCAAAATGTTTAAGGAACAGTGACATATCCTCGTAGTACATGTTTAATTATTCTATGCATCTATCCATCCAGGGTCATGTCAGTTCCTGCAAGCATACAGCGCGAGGCAGAAACAATCTCTGAACGGAGCACCAGATCATTTCTAGTGATGCGCCACCGTGTCCTCAAATGTTTAATTATTAACAATACACTGTAGATTATTTAAATGATGTTAAAAATGTATCTGTATAGTGTAATATATATTGTTTACTTCATTTCAACTTAAAAATGATATCAAGAGCTCCACAAAGATAGTGCCTGGAAATCAATTTAAAAGTCAGACATCATCATCTGTAAATGCGTGCTCACATACACTGAATTGAATTTCTTTATTATTATTGTATGGTACAATGAGATTCAATATGCAAATCCTCCATAAACTTATTTTCCTATAAAATGGTAAAATAACAACAACAATGATAATAATATGATAAAAAACAATGAAAAATATACAATATATAAGTATAAGTGGCTCAGGTTGTGCAATATTACAACTGCAATGCAAGTTTACAGTGAGGAAATTGTATTTATTAACAGTTCTACCGGGAGCACTTGATGGATTGATTGGAGTATTTATAGTTCTTGGGATGAAACTGTTTCTGAACCGCAAGGTCACTACGGGAAAGGCTCCGAAGCATTTGCCGAATGGGAGAAGTTCAAACAGGCTGTACCCATGGCTGAGGCAGCGTGTGCTACAGTAGAAGCTCTATCCTGATAATTCTCTCCGCTCTTGACATAATCTGCCGTAGAGCTTTTCAATCAGCTGTTGCAGAGCTGTGAGTCTACACTCAGATACAGTGGGTTAAAATACTCAGATATGGTATTTAGAATAGTTTGTCCATTCTGTGCAACATTATATGTTTATCAGTTGATTACAATCAGATGCCTTAAACTAAAACATGAAATGCAATTAATTTCAATGTAGATGGGTATCAGCAAGGGTGAAAGGGAAGGTCTACATGACGGTAGTGAGACCAGCTATGTTACATGGGTTGGAGACGGTGGCACTGACCAGAAAGCAGGAGACAGAGGTGGACATTGCAGAGTTAAAGATGCTAAGATTTGCACTGGGTGTGACGAGGAGGGTCAGCTCAAGTTGGACGGTTGGGAGACAAAGTCAGAGAGGCAAGATTGCGTTGGTTTGGACATGTGTGGAGGAGAGATGCTGAGTATATTGGGAGAAGGATGCTAAGGATAGAGCTGCAAGGGAAGAGGAAAAGAGGAAGACCTAAGAGAAGGTTTATGGATGTGGTGAGAGAGGACATGCAGGTGATGGGTGTAACATAACAACATGCAGAGGACAGAAAGATATAGAAGAAGATGATCTGCTGTGGTAATCCCTAATGGGAGCAGCTGAAAGTAGAATAAGGGTTGCCTTTTGAATGCATGGATTTTTCAAATTCCAAATAAATAAGGTTATGATTGAATCTAATTTCTTAAAAAAATATTTTTTAATGTGTATGGGGATGATTTGAAATAGGAACAGAAGCTAAAGGAGGATATTAATTTTCACAATTAATTCTTCCTGCTAAAGTAAGATGGTAGACCATCTATGCACATCTTGTTTAATTTTATCCATGCAAACAGTAATTTTTTGTTGAGAAAGAGCTTTATATTTACTTATGATGTTGACCTCTAGGTATTTAAACTGATCTTCAATGATAAAAGGGAAGGAGTTCAATCTAATATTGTTTGCTAAAGAATTCACTGGAAAGAGCACACTTTTGTTCAAATTAATTTTAATTCCACATATCTTTTGAAGTTCTGCTAGTGCTGTTAGGGTTGTAGGCACATAATTTTGTGGGTTTGATATATACAGTATGATATCATATGCATATAGTGATATTTTCTGTTCAAGTCCTTCTCTGAAAATCCCCTTTATCTTTGATGTATTTTGAAAGTAAACAACCAATGCCTCAATGGTGATTGCAAATATCAGTCGTGACAAGGGGCATCATTGTCTAGTACCTTGTTCTAGTTTGAAGTAGTCTGAAATAATGTTGTTAATACAAACTGAAGCTTCTGGATTGGTATACAGAAGTTTGGACATATGTTCGGGCCAAACCCAAATGTATGCAAAGTGGTGAACAGGTAATCCCATCCAACCATATTAAATGCTTTTTCTGCATCCAAAGATAATATGATCTCCGGAGTGCTAGACTTTGTGGGTGAATATCTTACATTAAGTAGGCGTCGAACACTGGAAGCCAAATGTTTAATAAATCCAGTTTGGTCTTGTGATTTTACTGAAGGGAGCACTTTCTCAATCCTTCTAGCTAGGGCTTTGGAGAGTATCTTAACATCTTTATTCAGAAGTGAGATTGGTCTGTATGATTCATATTGTAATAAGTCCTTATTTTTCTTTGGAAAAACAGTAATTAATGCTTGGTGAAATGTTTGAGGTAGACTTTTTTTGTCTCTGGCATCTATAAATGTAGTTAATAAGAGGGGAGCTAACGCAACTGAAATCTATACTAATAAAAGGCAAAGCCCTCACTCACTCACTCACTCACTCACTCACTGACTCATCACTAATTCTCCAACTTCCCGTGTGGGTGGAAGGCTGAAATTTGGCAGGTTCATTCCTTACAGCTTCCTTACAAAAGTTGGGCAGGTTTTATATAGAAATTCTATGCGTAATGGTCATAACTGGAAGCTGTTTTTCTCCATTTACTGTAATGGAGATGAGCTTGAACGCCGTGGGGGCGGAGTTTCATGTGACATCATCACGCCTCCCACGTAATCACGCAGTACATAGAAAACCAGGAAGACCTCCAAAAAGCGCTGAAGAAAACATGCATTATATAATTGAGAAGGCAGCGAAACAATAAGAAGCGAGTGACATATACAACCATATTCATGAGTTCTGCTACTTCGGAAACAAAGCACGATGTAAACCTACACTTTAAATTAAGTTCATAGACAGGCTGCCGCTGGCGTTTGTAATTTAGTGCCTGCCCATATAAGGCCGTCCGTCAGCGGCAATCCAATAGCAAACTGCCACGGGTAAATATTCACGGGTGAAGGACTGTGCTTATGGAGAGGAAGATGAGATGGTCAGGGTGGTGTTTGACACAAACTCAGCGAAACTGCCAGAGAAAGTTTTAAGTGCCAGGACTAAGGTAACATTAAATACAGCCATGGACATAGCATGAGATGGCACCAGCACAGCTGGGAACCTTCGATGCAAGTACACCGAGCGGCTCACGTGAACTGACGCAGTGCACAGATAAAAAGCAACAGTTCCAAAGAGCTGAACAAAACGAATTACACAATTGAAAAGGCAGCAAAAATATGAAGCGCCTGATAAGCATATTCATAAATGCAGCTACTGTGGAAACAAAGCACACGGTGGAAAAAGTCAATGTCCCGCTAAAGGAAGACAGCGTAAAAAAAAAAAACCGTGCATGCAGTTTGTCACATCACAGATAAAAAGGAAGACGAGCTGTTTATTGATGCAGTAAGGAACTAATCGATGAATGAAACCTCTTATCTTTACAACGATTGACAAACACGGAATGTAACTTGAACACATCGTACAAATACGAGCCTGATTGAAAGAAATAATGATAATCAAATCCTTGATGACAGCAACATTCAATAACACTCACAAAACAATTACTGTATATTGACAATCATGTTACATTATTTTTAAAATGTTCCCTTTTCTTTTCATAACTTCTACTTCTCCACTGCGATGCGCGGGTATATATATAAATGTATATCTATAGCCCGATCTACAATACATACTTTAGCATAGACAAGCGGTGGCGCAATTGTAGAGTCTTCGCCTCTAACGCCGAATTTGAGGTTCGATTCCCGAGAGGGGATGTACTGAGTATGTACGCTACCCGATTCATTTTACCTTCCCATCTCCTTGGTTTGGGACGTATGAAAAATATTAGGTTAACGCAGAATCATGTTACGTTATTTTTAAAATTTTCCCTTTCTTAGCACAAGCACAGTTGAGAAGCTTGATGCATGTACTCCATAACGTTAAAAATAACGCATTTAATCACACTTTCAATTCCAAGCAAACGGAACTTTTGTCAATGCATGATTTCCTGGTACATCCATTACACTGATGCACACATCACAGCTACAAAAATGTTAGAGTCGGAATAAAGCGCGTTCCTACGACTGATCATTTCGACTACCCGAAATAAGCCTTGATAAAAGCATGGTTTTGTGCACACTGAAAAGCAAGCAAAATTAGATGCATTACAGAAAGCGGACTTTGTGGCTCTTACTGGGGATCATTGGACTTCCGTGACCGTTAGTAATTCTAAATACATCTAATTACAAAATGTTCAATGATCACACTGTTTTAGCCTAATGTACAAAATAATTTTGGCTAATGTTACTCAGAGTTTAAAGAGTAAGCTGGTCAAATTACCTTTTATGTTTCTGACTTATTTTTTAAGAAGAAAACTGCACTTTATGGTGAAATTTTGGTTATTATTATTTAAAGACAATACTATTCTGAAAATGTACTTAAAGTACTTAAACTACCACTTTATTTTTAAGTCTGCCCAATTTTAACCAGGGATGATATTTTTGTTTCTGTTTTGAATTCAAATGCAGTTTAAAGGCTTTTTCTTCAGAAATTAAAACAGCTTCAGTTTACAATATTCATGTCCATGTCTATTATTTGATTCTGTAAGCCCACTAAAACCGTTTTAAATAAAAAAAAACATTTGCGATTTGGGGCAAATTTACGTGCGATTACATACGATTAATCAAGATTAATTCTTACACAGCCTCTAATTAATTGGATTAATTTTTTAATCGAGTCCCACCCCTAATATATATATATAGATATATATATGTAGATTTGTATATATATGTGTATATACAGTATATATGTAGATATGTATATGTTGTATATACAGTATGTATATATGTGTGTGTGTATATGTATATATATATAACTGTATATATATATGTGTATATATATATATATGTTTATATGTATATATATGTTTATATATGTGTCTGTGTGTATATATATATATATATATATATATATATATATATATGCCAGCAACACTCATGACAATTACAAAACAATTACATTGTCAATCATGTTACGCTATTATTAAAATGTTTCCTTTTCTTTTTACTTCTCGCTGCCAATCGCAGCTATTTTGCTATATATATATATATATATATATATATATATATATATATATATATATATATATATATATATATATATAGATATGACAACAACACTCATATCAATGACAAAACAATTACATTAACAATCATCTTACGTTATTTTTAAAATGTTTGCTTTTCTTTTTCATAACTTCTTTAACACACTACTTCTCCGCTGCGAAGCGCGGGTATTCTGCTAGTTTCTTTATAAAATTCAACAGGGTAACCATCAGGACCTGCTGTTTTCCCACTCTGAAGTGAGTTTATAGCATCTAGTAATTCTGATAATGTCAGAGGTTTATCAGTATCAATAATGTATCAAACAGTGCATTAGAATGTGTCTTGTGTTCTTTAAACCGAGTAGAATATAAGGACTTACAGTAGTCTCTAAATGTGTGCATTATATTTTCATGGCCAATGATTCTATCTCCAACTGTGTTGGTGATTACTGATACTGCATTTCAAAATTCCTGCTTATGGATTTGTTGCACTAAGGTCTTATTAGCCTTCTTTCTGTGTTCGTAGTAATGATGTTACAATTTAAAAATGAGTTGTTCTGTTTCAGTTGTTGTCAAGAGGTTGAGTTCTGATTGCAAAGCCTGTCTTTTCCTACAAAGTGCCTCACTTGGAGATCTGGCATGTTTTTGATCTATTCTGGTAATTTCACTGATTAACTCTGATGCCTTCTTGGTTTCTGATTTATTTTTGTGGGGAAAATATGAGATAATCTGTCCTCTTAAAAAGCCTTCAGTGTTTCCCAGAGTATTCTTGCAGAAACCTTAAAGGATGCATTTGTTTCTAAAAAAATCAATTTGCTTGGATATTAATTCTTTTCAGTATACTCATCAGCTAATGAAAAGGTTTAAGACACCAACTGCAGAATGAGTATGTGGGGCATAGTGATGTGGGCTAAATGAAAGAGGGGCATGGTCAAAGATAACAATAGCATTGTATTTGCAAGATTTGATCGTGGGCATGAAATTGTTATCTATAAAGAAATAATCAATTCTTGAGTAACAATGATGTACTGGTGAGAAGAAAGAATATGCTCTTAAGCATGGATTGAGAAATCTCCATCGGTATGAAGTTATGATCAATTAAAAACTGTATGATTGTTTTTGCAGTGTTAGATGTTGTCACCCGTGTAGCTGAAGACCTATCCAGGTCTGGATTTAAAACACAATTAAAGTCTCCAGCCATTATAATTTTGTGAGTGTTCAAGTTAGGAATGGATGCAAATATGTTTTGGATGAAACTTCTATCATCCACAATGGGTGCATAGATATTTATCAAAATAGCATTACAGTTAAATACATTTCCCATGACCATCACATATCGCCCTTCAGGATCTGATACTACATCTGATACTACAAATGAAATTGTTCTGTGAATTAAGATTCCCACGCCTCTAGTTTTCCTTGTACAGCTGGAGTGTAATATTTGGCCAGTCCAGTTTTTGCTTTTTGCAATTGAAACTGATCCTTGCTTAATAAGTGGGTCTCCTATAAAAACACTACCTTGGCATTTAGACCTATTAGGTGAGAGAATACTATACTTTCTTCCTCTTTAGTTCATAATTGAGACCTTTGACATTCTAGCTCACAAAGTTTACTGTTTAGTAACAGAGACATTGATTCTGAACTTTTGTTGCCATTTTATAATCTTAAATCAAGGTTGTATGTTATTACATGTGATAGCTTTAATTTTTTTTCCAATATTGCAAGGAGTTATGCCTATGAAGCATATTGTTGTATTGGCACTTACAATTACGGGGATGAAAAAAATAGATCAGAAATAGTTTGCTGTCTTTCTTTCAGTTTCTCTTTTGTCATGTTTATGTCTTTTATATCTTTCCTGATCCTTTCCTTATATCCTTTGTATTCTTCTTTATATTGCTCTTTATCTTATGTCCTCCCTGAGTGTGGTAGTTATTGAGGTAGTTATGATTGTGATCACTGAGGTGATTGTTACCATCGGCTCTGCCTGCTCGTTTCAGTATTCTCAAAGCTCCCAGGTGGAGTAGCAAGCCCATTCGGAGCCGATGGTGCTGGCTTGCAGTGGATAGTTGACAGCGTGGAGAATAAGGCCATTTTCAGTTTCAGTGAACCATCTTAAATCGACAAGATCTCCTGGCCCAACTCACTTGCATTTTCACTCCCACTTTTGTTCTCGACTGAAGGCGATGCTGTGGCTTCAGGTTTCAAGAGATCCATTGTTTTGCCTATCTCATCCAGGTCAGTCTCTGCCAGGATGAATCTTGAACTTGATGCCTGTTTAGACTTAGATGAAGCTTTAGTTGTCTTTTCTGTTTCTTTTTGATCCTTTTTCCTGCCAGTCATGCTTATATATCCTTGCATATGCTATAATGAAACCCCTCAGGTTGAGTAAATACAGTACACCTTGTTTTTTTTTTTTTTAAAAAAAAAGAAAAATAACATTGCTGCTAATAGAGTTCCATCTCAGACGTCCATCTCTCGAAACGGATCAGACCAAAATCCTATTGATTCACTTTTTCAGGGAGTTGCTTGGAGTGTACTTATTGTCTTCTTTGTGTCTATTAGGCCACCATATTGACTAATCCAGAGTTTGGCTTTCACATACAGAGGCATTTATGCTACAATCAGCTGAAAACCCTGGAATACAGAGAGTTTATCTCCATGTAACCAATAATGTGATTCCTAAACCAACTGGCTGCACCAGCAATGATTTAAGTGAGAATATTTATCTGTTATTTTGATTTTTTAATTTAGACCACTTTGCAGAGATCTTTTTTCACTTTGATATTAAAGAGCCTTTTTCTGTTGATCGGTGGCAAAAAAAACAAATGAAATCCATTGTGATTCAATGTTGTTTATCAGTGAAATGTGTAAACTTCCAAGGGGATGAATACTTTTTATAGACACTGTAGATTATTTTGTGTCAGGTTTAGTGGTGGCCTGCCTACTTCCATTTTCTGAGGAAACCTGACTGGCCACCTTCTGGTGTTCCATAGGTGAAAAACTCTTTACACTCAACTGATACATCAATGGCTACAAGATAAAATCCTTGTCACCTGAATGTGCCTGAGGCTGACACTTTGGCCTATTTGGGTTTTTATGTATATCATTGTATCCAGCAGAAGGTGTTAGCTGCCCTGTTGGAATGAGTTCTTTTTAATTGCGGTGTGTTACATAACCCGAAACTATATAGATATAATATAAAAAGGTGATACCCCTCCCTTAATGATACGGCGGTAAGAAAATAGATAGGAGAAATAACAGCTTTCTATAAAGATGGCTTATGCGGCATAACAGACGAGGAGGCCATGACAAGAAGTGTAGAGTCTGCCATTTAGTCGCTGCGTTGGAAGGATTTTCCGGATCAGGAGCTAGCACCCCCTACTGGATACAATCATTGCATTGAGCAAATTATCTTCTTATATAATATGCTACCATAGCTGTTTGTTTGTCTGTCCAGGATTTGAAATCACCTGTAGCTCACAAACTGTTTCACATATTGATTTGAAATTTGGTACACATATACTACGTGATGTCTACTATCTGCTTTCGCGGTGATGATTTTTATTACTCTTTTTATTTTTATTTTATTTTATTGTAGAATCAACTCTCGGCAGTGGCCAGCAAGGCGGATGTGCAGTGCATGCGTATGGGCGCCGTTCTCATCCCTGCCACCTTTGCTGTCACTTCCCTTACATCTTCATATCTTAAATCATTCTAGAGGCAGATTGAAAAGTTAAGTGCCAGCTTAAGTAAAAAATTAAAGAAAATGTAATAAGTAATTGCAACACAAAAACTAACTTAATCAGTTTTAACGTGAAAAGATGCAGACAAAAGAAGAGAAGCAGTGGGCCGCTAGGCTGGAGAAAACAACAGCTGATCAGGAAGCAGGAAGCACATCAAACTCTGAGCAAACGAATGCTAAACATATAGAGAAAGAGGAGGAAAACTAGGAATGCTTAAGTCAAGTGTATTCACTGCACGTTATCGTGCAGTGTGCCGTTACTGGTAGATTTTAATGGATGTTTTAGATGCTTGCAATATGATGTAATCACATTTCCTCTTGTTTTACAAAATATATGATACATGTGTGAAAAATAACAATAGGGAGATGATGAATTGTTCCCCATTTAATAATAAAGTAAAAATCATAAATGGAAAGGTCCAAAAGACTGTGTGCCTGATTTCCTTTGTCTAAGACTTTATATATTGTTCTCTGCTAAGACACTCCGCTCCCTCTGGATCACAGTTTGTCAATGAATGCCAACCACTGGCGCCTTCATCCATTAAATAGCCTGCTTGGCAGAAGAAATGAGACACCTGAGGTAAAACTGGAAGTGACATCAAAGTGCAGCCAAGACTTGTCCTCTTGTCTACGGGTGGAAGAAAAAGGATATTCAACACATACTTAGAATACTGATTGGTTGATTTATTATATGACATATATTAGTAGCAGCAAACACCAAAGAAACCTTTAATCAATAACCAGAAAGGCTATTGGCTTTATTAATATAATATGCTATATAATAATACATCCAGCCATCCATTATCCAACCCGCTATATCCTAACTACAGGGTCACGGGGATCTGCTGGAGCCAATCCCAGGGTGCAAGGCGGGAAACAAACCCCGGGCAGGGTGCCAGCCCACCACAGAACACACACACCAAACACACACTAGGAACAATTTAGGATCACCAGTGCACCTAACCTGCATGTCTTTGGACTGTGGGAGGAAACCGGACTACCCGGAGGAAACACACGCAGACACGGGGAGAACATGCAAACTCCATGCAGGGAGGACTCGGAAGTTGAACGCGGGTCTCCTAACTGCGAGGCAGCAGCGCTACCCACTGCGCCACTGTGCTGCCTATAATAATACATTATTTACTAATATAAAAACATTTTCATGCCAATATCAAAAGCTGACCTTGAAATGCACTTGATAATAGTGGTACAGTTTAAAGCACCCAGACATTATTTACACTTGCTTAAGACACAGCTGTTATGGACCATGCATACAAAAACAACTGACAGAAAATGACAGGAAGCATAGTTTCCACAGGTTTAAAAAAAATAAATTTGCATTTTAAAAATAGTTTGACAAACAAATTAATACAACTTTACTGTTAATTTTGGAGTAATGCTTTTCAAAGCATTCACTCACCAAAATATTTGAGAAGTGTTGCCAACTGAAAGAGTAACATGAGTTTAGAAAGCAATGTGCTGTAGCAACTGTAAAAGAAAAGTCAGGCCTGCAGCACAGTCTCTGGGCCGACACTGTACTGTTAAATTAATGAGCAATTCCTTTCTGAAAGCCTCTCACTTTGGGAGTAGCACTTAGGAGTCTTTGAGGGCTCTTTGCTTTCTGCAGTGTACAGAAGCAATTAACAAGGCAAGTAGGGTGTTAGGTTATATAGCTTGATTTGTGGAGTATACGTCAAGAGAGGATATGCTTAAGCTATAGGATGTACTTGTGAGGACTGTCGTCGGTTAATGTGTGCAGCTTGATCTCCATATTACAAAAAAGACAGCACAGGGCTGAAATACATCCAGAGTAGAATGACTAGGCTGACTTGGGACATGCAATATATGAGTTATGAGTAAAGACTGAAGGAGATAAACCTTTTCTGATTAAACAGAGATTAAGAGGTGGTATAATTAAAATGTTCAAAATTATGAGGAGAATTAGTATGGTAGGTTTTAAAAAGAGTTCTTCTATACTAATAAAAAGCAAAGCCCTCAGTGACTGACTGACTGACTCACTGACTGACTCACTCATTACTAATTCTCCAACTTCCCGTGTAGATAGAAGGCTGAAATTTGGTTACAAAAGTTTGGCTGGTTTCATTTCGAAATTCTATGCGTGACGGTCATAACTGGAACCTACCTACGTACATATATACGGCCATAGCCTGCAGCTCGGTCACCTTGTGAGGCAGAGTTGCTTCCCTCATCGTCACACTTCCCACGTAATTGAGTGCCTGCCCATATAAGGCTGTCTTTCGCTGCGGTGTCTTCGTTCCTTTCCTTGGTTCGCTAAGGAAAAAGCCTTTTTATTTAATCCACGGATTCTCCACTGTTTTATTGTTCGTTTATTACAATTGTTATAGTTATTGTGTAGGTATTTTAGACTTAGTTTACTGTTCAGGTACCCATTTCCTTTATTTAATCCGTGGCTTCTCCGCTGTTTTATTGTTTGTTTATTACGATTATAGTTATTTCTTGATTCCCTTCTTTGGCTGACTGCCTGCTCATATAAGGCCGTCCTTCGCTGCGGTCTCTTCATTCCTTTCCTTGGTTTGCCACGGAAGCAGCCTTTTTATTTAATACAGGGCTTCTCCGATGTTTTATTGTAGTTATTGTGTAGGTATTTCAGACTTAGTTTACTGTTCAGGTACCCATTTCCTTTATTGTTCCAACCGTACCTCCATTAACATGTCTATCGAGGTGATCACCATCAATCAAAAAACTATCACTTACTGAGTGGTTTCCATGCCCGGAGATGGCGCATGCCTTTTCCAGCCTCTGTGTTACATATTGCACGGACATATCAGGCTCACTTTTGATATCCGGAGAGACATTGTGTCTTATGTATTGAATGACTGGGACAGGTTGAAGGTGTGTACTGATGACGGTACAGGAGATAATTATATTACACAGGAGCACTATAAGAGTGAAATGCTTAAGCCCTTCACCTATGGTTCTGCATGTGAGCTGATGGCTGCCGCTGAATTGTTCGGTTGTCGCTTTCAAGTTTACCGAAATGGCCAAATATTTTACACCTTTGGAGAACCGTCAATGCCTCTTAAAGATTCACAGGTGACGATTTGAGTAGTGGACACTTTGATGTTTATGAATGTTTCAACTCTCAAAAACTGAATGCAAAGTTATCGATGAAGCCGATTGTATGCTTACATCGCTTGACACATGCCGAATGTCACTTCAGCACAAGTTTAACTCAAACCGATTATGACAGCAGCAATCCAAGCTGTAAGAAAACAGTAAAAAGGAGGCGTGTCAGACATTGTGGTACATTTTCTGATGCCGCTAGATGGAAACAACTTTGTGCAGCTGCCACAAAATACGCGCAGAAAAATCCACAAGTTCATAGAGACGCTGTCGCTAAATACTCGCAAGCAAATCCACAAGTTAATAGAGACGCTGTCGCTAAATACTCGCAAGCAAATCCACAAGTTCATAGAGACGCTATCGTTAAATACTCACAAGTGAATCCACAAGTTTCTGAGCTTCTGTTTCTAGGTATGATCCCAATAATGAAAAGCGGCTCATAAGAAAACAAAAGGTTTGGCTCAAAAAAGCCGATTGTGGATTTGCGTACGACCCAAACATACATTATGAATCTGACAAAACAGTACACATTGGATCCATGGATGTTCACTGTGACTATTGTCAAGCTTATAGGTGGAAATGCGAGTCTTCTGGGGCCTCATGTATAAACGGTGCGTACGCACAGAAATGTTGCGTAAGAACTTTTCCACGTTCAAATCGCGATGTATAAAACCTACACTTGGCATAAAGCCACGCACTTTTCCACGGTACCTCATACCTTGTCGTACGCAAGTTCTCCGCTCAGTTTTGCAGACTGGCGGCACCCAGCGTCAAAGCAGTGCTACTGTTCCTGTGTGGTTACTCTTTTATTTTCCTGATGCGGCTTTATAAATACACTGAAACTAACCGCATATTGTTTATTAGTGTAACGCATCTGATTGTAATTAACTTGTAACAATATAATGGTCCAGGGAATAGCCATAGTATTCCAAATACCATAACTGCTTTAGCGTTGTTACTCTCACCTCCTTCTTCTTCTTCTTCTTCTTTCAGCTCCTCCCGTTAGCAGTTGCCACAGCGGATCATCTTTTTCCATATTTCTCTCACTGCACCACTCGGAGTATTTATATCACTGTATCTAAGTGTGAATCACAGCAGCAGCTGATCGGAAAGAGAATTATCGGTATACAGCTTCAAAGACAAGCTGTCTCAGCCACTGCAAAACGTTTTAAAGCCTTTCCTGTACAGACCTCGCGGTTCAGAAACAGTTTAATCCCAAGAACTTTAAATGCACTCAATCAATTGCACCTTGTAGAACTGTTTGTACTTATAAGTACAATCACCCCACTGTAAACTTGCACTATAGTTATAATATCGCACAACCTGAGCCACTTTATAAAGCGCGTATTTACATATGATGACGATATCATTTGTAAGGTGAAATGCAGCAAAATATGTTTATTAAATTATACAGATAAAACTTTAACTTCATTTAAATAATCTATATTCTTCACTGGGAGTGTCGTTAAGGATAGAATAATTAAACATGTACTACGAAGATATTTCAATGTTCCTTAAACATTTTGAAGAATCGGTGCTAAGCTTACAGATGGCTTAACTTCTATTATAGAACTGATTGTGTGGCGATCGGTTTCTTGGGGAAAGAAAAGCAAGGACTGCAGTGGCGGCTACGCCAATATATATTGAATATAAAACAGAAAGAGAAAATAACAACACAGCTAAAAATGCAGCGACAAATTTCGGCAAAAGTTAAATGCTTGTGTCAGGCGGCTATGCAGTGTCTGCAACGGACGTGGCCACCGCCGTGCATAAGCTACCTTATTGACATTGGCGGGCGAAGGAGCCACCGATTCTTCCTCCGCCCAGTGCCACCACAAGCCTAGAGCAGCCCTGAGTACTGCTGCAATAAATTATTTCATCAAGTGAAACCCATGTTTAATAACGTGCTTTAACTCGTAACATCATAAAAATGCTATCACGTATACATCTCAGTATTTTAGTTATTCAGAGAGCTGTAATATCACGAATGTAATGGATTCTGTGTCCAGTTGGAGGAAGAGAGCCGGTTTAAGAAGCAAGTAGTGATTCACACACATAGAGCACATAGAAGATCACATACAAAACAAAGCATTTAAAGTGCTACTTTAATTATGATGTGATTTGAGAAACTGGTTAATTAAACAATTTTAAGATGAAGTTTATGATGTTCTACTTTAATGACAAAATAAACTACATGATTAAAGTGGAAATGTTGAGATTGAAGTTGACATTTCGTGCTTTTTCCCCACTGTGTGCCTTTTTTTCTCTTTACCCTAATAAGCTTTCATATGACACTAAGACAGTGGGCTACAACTCACCTTTTCATGGCGACTTTGATATGTGACTTCTTTTTTATTTCCGGCACTGTGCGATTTTGTGAACGTGAGCTTTCAAGTTTCCTCAACACACTATGTCACTCGATCAACTTCCTTTTGTTGATGATACCATGGTTTATTTGAACAAATAGTATGTTTTTCCTTTGTCTCCACTTGGTATTCGCTGAAATTCTTATATTTTTCCCCGTGCTTTTCCCATTGTCTTTTCACAGAAGGCTGAGCTTAAGGGCGATTTATATTCATTTGCATATTCAAACAGGCGTAATTCTGGTAGTAATTGGGGCGTTACATAAAGCGTGTGCACGAGCATTATTTTTTACGCTGATTGGGATTTATGTAGCGGAAGAATGTGGAAGTTGGAGTACGCACAGATTCCTGCATCTGGATTTTTCTGTGTGTAAGCACATTTCAGCTTTTGTGCTTACGCCATGTTATAGTGCAAATTCTACGCACGGCGTTATACATGAGGCCCCTGGTTTGTGCTGTAAGGGTGGTAAAGTCTCTCTGAGTCCTTTACGTAAGCTTCCTGACCTTCTTGAGGGCCTGTTAAATGGCGAACATCTTCAAAGTGAGCATTTCTTGAACAACATTCGAAAGTACAACAGCGCATTTCAAATGGCATTATTTGGTGCTAACCAAATCGTTGAGGGAAATTTTATGCCTTCATTTAAAGTTTAGGGACAAGTGTATCACTTGATTGGCAGTCTTTTACCTATGCAGACTGAGGAACACAAATTTTTGCAAATTTATTTCATCGGGGACAATGAAAAGTAAGCACAAATGTGCTGTGCTAATGTTTCTAGAGTTAACATACCCCTAGTAAAACAATTACAAAAAATGCTGCATGACTGTAACACTTACATGCAGGACTTCCGCTCCACAATCGACAGTATTTCAGATGAAGACAAAGACTTCAAAGTTGTCATTTACGCCGACAAAAAACCATTACATGCACACAAAGGCAGATTTAATAAACCCACAGTTCGTCAAGTTGGTGTTGTCATCGTTGGGCAAACTTTCGACAATAGGGATATTGTCTTGAAAACCACAGACAATAAACTGCAACGCATTAAAGAAACCCACAGATCCTATGATGCACTTCAATATACCCTCATGTTCTGCTATGGCGAAGACGGCTATTCTGTGTCTATACCTCAAGTTCATGCTGCCAGTAAGTTACCTATGAAGAAAACCATCTCTGCAGCAAACTTCTATTCATATGATCAGACAACATCATGCTAATAATATTCTTTTCTTCCGAACTTTATTATATCAGTTTTTAGTTGATATGTACGCAAAAATTGAAACTGAAAGACTAAATTATATCAGACTAAATCAGAAAAAACTACTAGCTGAAAATTACGTTCACTTAAAAGACACAAAAACGACACTAATTTAATAGAACTTGGTCAAGCTGTGATATTACCACCGTCCTTCACTGGAGGACCTCGCTATATGCACAAGCGTACACAAGACGCAATGACATACGTACATCATTATGGCCGCCCTGACTTATTCATCACATTTACTTGCAATCCTAAATGGACTGACATCACTGAAGTTCTCCTTCCACGTCAAAAACCTCACGATCGCCACAACCTTATCAGTCGTGTATTTCATCTCAAGGTTCACAAAATGATAGAGTTGCTCACGAAGAGTCATCCGTGTGGAAATTCCTGATCCACAGACTGACCATACCCTTCACAAAATAGTAAAATCCACCATGATTCAAGGCCCATGTGGACCTTATAATATCAACTCACCCTGCATGTTCAACAGAATATGCAGTAAGAAGTA
This sequence comes from Polypterus senegalus, assembly GCF_016835505.1. NCBI lineage: Eukaryota > Metazoa > Chordata > Cladistia > Polypteriformes > Polypteridae > Polypterus > Polypterus senegalus. Next base: position 152,002,887 of record NC_053156.1, on the reverse strand, counting down.
CCCGCGTCCGTTCATCTCAGAAACTCAGACCGAGAAGATGGTTACCCTCAGTAACCAGGAGTAGATATCGACAACAGATGGGTGGTCCCTTATAGTCCTGTGCTGTCCCGCTTCTTCAATGCTCACATCAATGTCGAATTTTGCAATTCAGTAAAATCGATCAAATACATCTGCAAGTATGTTAACAAGGGAAGTGACCAGGCAGTATTTACAATACAAAATCAAAATGATGAAGTATCTCGATACGGAGCTGGTCGTTACATTAGTAGCTCTGAAGCAGCCTGGCGCATTTTCTGTTTTCCCATTCACGAACGTTTCCCTCTGGTTGTTCATCTTGCTGTGCATTTTGAGAACAGACGAAGAATTTATTTCACAGAAGGCAATGTTGCCGATAAAGTACACAATCCACTAGAGACGTCCCTTTTAGTGTTCTTTGACCTTTGCAAACATGATGATTTTGCAAAACAACTTGATTATAATGAAATTCCATCATATTATGTGTGGGCAAACAACATGTTTCATCAGAGGAAACACGGCAACCCTGTACCAGGACATTCGGGAGTAAAAAAAGATAATGTGCTGGGACGGGTCTACACTGTGCACCCGAATAACTCTGAATGCTACCATCTTCGACTGCTGCTCAACAAAATCACAGGTCCCACGTCTTTCAAATCTCTCAGAACAGTTGATGGTGTCCTACATCCGACCTATAAGTCGGCGTGCAGTGCACTCTGTTTTTTACATGACAATATCAATTGGGACGATATCAATTGGGACGAGACTCTGTCTCGCTCACCTCAAAAGATCCGTGAACTGTTTGCTGTCATGCTGGTGTTCTGCCAAATGGAAAACCCCTTAAACCTATGGGAAAAACATAAACACAGCATAGAAGAATATGTTAGGAGACAGACAGAAAGAGATTATATACGAACAGAAGTCCACCAGTGGTTAAATTTGATCTATAACAAGTGTCTACAGTTGCTTGAAAACTACGTAATTGCTATTGGAGGTAAATCTCTTCATCATTACAGTTTGCCTTCACCTTTCAGAGAACTGGCACAACTTACATCAAATCCTGAGTACTTGAAAGAGACATCTTACAACACCTCGCAATTGGCCAATATAGTCACAAATAACAAGCTGTTGCTAAACAGTGACCAAAAATCAGTTTATGAGCAAATCATGAGCAGCGTTGTCTCGGCCACTGGCACGGTGTTTTTCCTTGATGCTCCAGGAGAAACTGGTAAGACATCCCTAATAAACCTTCTCCTTGCGAAAATCCGAGCAAACACATAACATTGCCATAGCTGTAACTTCTTCTGGCATTGCTGCAACTCTTCTTGAGGGTGGCAGAACTGCTCATTCAGCTGTCAAGCTGCCTCTGAACCTCAACCATACTGAATCCCCCATGTGTAACATATCAAAGCAGAGCAACATGGCTGAAGTGCTGCAACATTGTCAGCTTATTGTCTAGGATGAATGCACTATGCAACACAGAGGAGGTGTTGAGGCTTTAGACAGGACCCTCCAAGACATCCGAAACACCAACACACTTATGGGAGGCTTGACAGTGTTGCTGGCTGGAGACTTCTGCCAAACCCTACCAGTCGTGCCCAGAGGAACACGTGCTGAAGAAATTAAAGCATCTCTGAAGTCTTCATACCTATGGCCACAAATCAATGTTGTTACTTTAAGAATAAAAATGAGAGTTCATTTGAAAGGCGACAAAAAAGCCAGAGAGTTCTCTGCTCTTCTGATGAGTATAGGTGATGCCATCTTCATACAAGAAAATTGTAAAATAAATATTCCTACAAATCTCTGTCTCATCGTGAATACCTTACAAAGCCTTCTCAAAATGTTTACCCCAATCTACAAAATCTCCACCAAAACGACGTGTCATGGTTGAGAGAGAGAGCTATCCTGACACCAAAAAATGACATGACTATGACTATAAACCATATTTTACTTCAAGAGCTACCTTTACAATCGAAAACATATCAGTCTGTTGATTCAGTTGTAGAAGTGGAAGACGCGGTACATTATCCGGTAGAGTTTCTCAACACTCTAAATCCTCCAGGCTCCTAAGCATAATCTCATTTTGAAGGTTGGGGCACCAATAATGTTACTGAGAAACTTACAGCCACCGAAACTTTGTAACGGCACGAGACTTCAGGTCACGTGTCTGTAAAAGAACCTAATTGAGGCAACTATTTTTACTGGCAGTGGCTCAGGGGAGAGAATTTGTATTCCTCACATCCCCGTTATACCATCTAATCTCCCATTTCAATTCAAACGCCTTCAATTTCCAGTAAGGCTCTGCTTCGCAATGACAATTAATAAGTCTCAGGGACAGACCCTACAAAAGGTTGGCATTGATTTGAGACAGGATTGCTTTTCACATGGCCAACTGTATGTTGCATGCTCAAGAGTAAGCTCAGCACACAGCTTAGTCATATTACAACCAGAGGGCCGAACTGACAACGTGGTATACAAAGAGATCTTTAACAAATAATTTTTTGTATATTTTCTCTCAGTTTAAAAATGTTTACTTTTTTTCTTAATAAAAATTTTAAGGCAGTATTTCGGCGCTGCAAAGCGCGGGTATTTTGCTAGTCAACAATAAGAGAGATGGCAACTGATTGAGGGTACATTTTACTTCACATAAAAAACCATAGATAGATTAAACAAATTATGAAGTAGTGTGGTAGGTTGTGGTATGTTGGACATTTTAGGTAATTAGGATTGATGACCTTTGTTGGACTGAACAGTGTGACCATATGAGGGTGCCAGAGAGCCCCAAACTACAGAACCAGTAAAACAACACACATTAATACTACACCTCTTTGAATATGCAAATCAATATAAATAGATAAATAGCCCAGCGTTCTGTGAAAAGCCAATGTCAAAAGCACAGGAGGAAATAGAAGAATTTCAGCAAATACCAAGTGGAGGCAAGGAAAAACGTACTATTTGTTGGTTTAAACAGTGGTATAAACAACAAAAGGAAGTTGATCGAGTGACATAGAGTGTCGGAGAAATTCGAAAACTCAAGTTCACAAAGTGGCACAGTGCCCGAAATAAAAAAGAAGTTGTCAGATATCAAAGTCGCTGTGAAAAGGTGAGTGGTAGCCCACTGTCTGAGTGTCATATGAAGGCTTATTAAGGTACAGAGAAAAGAAAAAAACTAGGGACACAGTGGGAAAAAAGCACAAAATGTCAACTTTAATCTCGAAATTTCCACTTTAATCACATAGTGTATTTTGTCATTAAAGTAGAACATCATAAACTTCATCTTAAAATCATTTACTTTACTTGTTTCTCAAATCCCATCGTAACTAAAGTAGCATGTCTAATGCTTTGTTTTGCATGTGTTCTTCTTCTGTGTGCTCTATGTGTGTGAATCACTACTTGCTTCTTAAACTGGCTCTCTTCCTCCGACAGGACACAGAATCCATTACATTCAAGATATTACAGCTCTTTGAATAATTAAAATAGTGAGATGTATACTTGATATCATTTTCACGATGATAGGAATTAAAGCATGTTATTAAACATGGGAACACGGTGACGCAGTGATTGTTCATGTCTCGCAAGATGCTTGTTGTGCCGTGCATGACCTTCGATGAAATAATTTATTGCAGCAGTACTGTCTCTTTTAAACATACTTACCCTCAATTCATGTCCTTCTTTTTCTTGCTCCAAAAACCCAATTGCCACTTAATCAGCTCTGTAATAGAAGTTAAGCCTTCTGTAAGCTTAGAACTCAGATTCTTCAAAACGTTTAAGGAAATATCCTCGTAGTACATGTTTAATTATTCTATCCATCTATCCTCCCAGTGTTGCGCCAGATCCAGCAAGAATACAGCGCGAGGCAGGAACAATCCGTGAACACAGTGCCAGCTCCTTCCTAGCACTGTGACACCGTGTCCTCACATGTTTAATTATTAACAATATAGACTTAGATTTAAATTAAGTTAAAGTTTTATCTATATAATATAATAAACATATTTTGCTACATTTCTTCTTAAAAATGATATTGTCATCATATGTAAATATGCGCTTTATAAAGTGGCTCAGGTTGTGCAATATTATAACTGTATTGCACGTTTACAGTGAGGTAATTGTACTTATAAGTACAAAGCGTTCTACAAGGAGCACTTGATGGACTGATTGATTGCGTTTATAGTTCTTGGGGTGAAACTGTTTCTGAACTACGAGGTCTGTACAGGAAAGGCTCTGAAGCATTTGCCACATGAGAGCAGTTCAAATTGGCAGCATGGCTGAGGCAGCCTGTGCTAGATGCTGTATACTGATAATTCTTTTTCCGATCTGCTGCTGTAGACCTGTGATTCCCCATTCAGATACAATGATATAAATACTCTGAGTGTTGCAAAGAGAATAATATGGAAAAAGATGATCCGCTGTGGCAAACCCTAATGGGAGCAACTGAAAGAAGAAGAAGAAGGTGCAGTGAGAGTAACAACGCTAAAGCAGCTATGGTATTTGGAATAGTTTGGCTATTCCGTGGGCCATTATATTGTTACAGGTTAATTACAATCAGATGCCTTAAACTAATAAACAATATGCGTTTAATTTCAGTGTATATGATAAAGCTGCATCAGGGATCTGATCTAAAAAAGAAAGGGAAACCAAACTGGAACAAAAGCACTGCTTTGACGCTGGGTGCCACCAGTTTGCAAAACCGAGCAGAGAACTTGTGTACGCCAGGGTTTGATCTACCATGAAAATGTGCATGGCTTTACGCTAAGCTTAGGTTTTTTACATCGCGATTTGAGCATGGAAACAGGAGTATGCAACATTTTTGTGTGTACGCACTGTTTATACATAAGACCTGCTCTAATCAAAATTGGTACAAATAGCATCCTGCCCACATAACCTATTTTATGCTTTTTCTGCTTGTTATGGGAATATTCATTATAATTTTTGCATTTTAAAATAGAAAAAAAATTTCTAGTATTAATGAACAGCAGTATGGTTTCATGCCAGGAAAGAGCACTACAGATGTGATGTTTGCACTAACGGTGTTGATGGAGAAGTATAGAGAAGGCCAGAAAGAGTTGCATTGTGTCTTTGTGGACTTACAGCAATGGTTCTCAACCTGTGGGGCGGGCCCCCCTAGGGGAGCACGAAGTAACAAAAAGTGGGGCGCGAAGATGTGAAAAAAAGAAAACAAGAATCAAAAATATGAAAACAAATCTGTTGAAACCTAAACAAATTAACTTAAACTACATTGTGATACTAAAACAATAAAAATAGAGTTAGATAAATGCCGATAAAAGTTAAGTAGGTATAATAAAATATGCATCTACATTTCAAAAAAATGTTAGGGGGGGCACGATTAAAACTGTTATGAAAACTCAGGTCACAAATACTTAAAGGCTGAGAAACGCTGACTTACAGAAAGCTTATGACAGGGTGCCTAGAGAGGAGTTGTGGTACAGTATGAGGAAGTCGAGAATTGCAGAGATGTATGTAAGAGTGGTATAGGATATGTAAAAGGGAAAGGTGAGTGAGCGGTGAGATCTGCTGTAGGAGTGATAGATGCTTTTAGGTGGAGTTGGGATTACATCAGGGACCAGCTCCGAGGGTTTTTTTTTATTTGCAATGGTGATGGACAGGTTGACAGACAAGATTAGACAGGAGTCCCCATGGACTATGATGTTTGAGGGTGACATTGTGGTCTGTAG